>NW_009714949.1:0-7820 GCF_000703405.1 Apaloderma vittatum
CCCTGCAGAGAGCAAACTCCCCGGCCTGCTCTCGTGGAGAACCCGCTTTTTCTTCCAAATCCTAAACTGAGAGCTTTATTCGTGAAAATAAGACTATTAAGAATTCACAGATTATCGAAAACATTAGCTAATCACCCCACGCCTGTCCTAGAAGAGACAGGCAGACATTGGGGAAAGCGCTGGGGACGGGCTGGTGTGAAATACAGCAGCTTTGCAAAGCCTTTCCAGCTCCAGCCTGCTATTACAAGAAAAGGATCATGTGAGGATCCTTTGAAAGGCAATGTTCTGACTAAAGCAAGCAACTGCATTAATTGGGAGTCTTGTATTCATACATGCTGGGCTAAATAAAGCAAGCTGGTTTGCTGCAGCAGGCTGGGGAAAATACATAAAACTAATCCTTTCAATTACTTTGTCATTGATTAGAGTATCCATAACAAATGCACGATCCTAAGAGTTCTGCGTAGCACGGAGCATCTTTTCAAGAAACAGAATAAGCGTCCTAAACTAAAACAAAATGACTAAACGTTTTTATGGGGGGGGTCAGCTGAGAGGGAGGAAGCGGAGGGGAGCGTGAATTGCCACGACTCCCTGCTTTCGAGAGCTGAAGCTACAAGGTATCCCCCCCCTTTTTTTTTAATCGCCTGAAGTTAACTTTCATGATGGAGAAAAACTCGGCAGGACAACAAAGCTTTGATCTTTGTGTGAAGGAAGAAAGTAATAGAGTGAAGGTCTCTCTAGAGGGTAATTATTCTTTGGCCGCTTAGGGAAGAAGTCCCCTGTCACTGTTAAGGTTAATATTAAGGTAGCTCCGCTATACTTTCTCATATTAAAAAAAAAAATCCTCCTCAGAATGTTATACTATTAATTGCCAATTTGCATATGTGTGCAGCTGCTGTTTTGGCTCCGATCTTCCATCCGATAAGCTTGCTGGAGGTATCACAGAGCACTTGGCAGCTTTCCTATTTGAAAAGAAAGCCTTCCTAACTACAGAACAGCTGATAGTCTATCAGTGATAGACCCTGATGGCGTGAATTACAATTACACTACTTTTCACACTAAATCTGGGTGATAGCTACTTGGAAAGAAGTTTCATCATTTTTTACCACAAACTGGAAAAAGAATTACATGGTCATGCTGTGCTTTTAAAGGCAGTTTGGTTCACTTTTGTCTATTTAACACCTAATTCCGAGGAGTCCATAGGCATCTGGAGATCTGAACGTCGCGTAATGAATTCACTGTTTAGATGGGAGATTTTTTAAATCTACCTCAAATTACATTTATTAACAAGGCGAGCAGGAAGTGTTAGAGTTGTTAGACGCTTCATTTATTAAATAATTTGTGGGTATTTTCAGTTGTCATATTCAGAGTCATGGGGGTTTACTTATTTTTTAATTAGCAATTCCAAAACAATGCTACTGCAATTTAACAATTCATCACGTAATCTGGGGCTGTTCAGTTCAGGCACTAATGCTGGATAATTCAGATTGTTATTTTGATCTGTTTATAACTCATTTTGTTGTGATAGGAGAACTGCTGCCTTGAAATTAAATGGCACGATTTCCTATGGACCTTGTTGCGACCTAGAAGCTAACTATATCGTCTTTGTCTACCTATTTCTTAACATTCTACCTGGTATAGCAAGGCAATAGTAATTTAAAAATTTCCCTTATTTGTTCTCTCACTTCATGATTGGTCCCTATTTCGCCTTAGTGTGTTTTCATATTCCACTGCGGAGGAGGAGGTGGGGAGAAATGCAAGTGTCAAAGTAAATTTAATTGTAAGAGTAAGTCACCCACGTTGCTGCAGAGGTCACGATGTCTAAACTTTTCCTTTATATGCCAGCAAGTTAATTTAGCGAGGTGCTGCCCTGATGGTGAAATGTGCTGTTTAAATGTCTTATAAAGGCATGGTGGAAAGCCTGACTCCTGACGTAGCTAACCTAACAGAAAATAGACTTTGTTTTCCTTTTTTAGTTGCTTGCTTTATTAGATTTCTCACTCTCGCAGATTATCCAAAAACTACCCATTGATTGATCGCCCGTAGAGCTGCATTTGGTGTAAAGAAAAACTTCACAGCTTTATTGGCTCCCAGGAGACAAAACAAACATAACAAGATATTCGTATTAATACAAACAATGCAACAAATGAGAAAATCACCACATTTAAATAAGGCGGTGAAGTCAGTCCAGTGTACATCCCAGCCTCTGATACACTCGGCATGGCAGCTCAGCTAATCACCAGCGCTCCTGAGCAGACACGGGTCCCTATGGGAGCTGCGGTATTGCTCACAGCATCTCATCGCTGCGAGCACTGTTAACCTAAGAAAACGCCACCAAATAAAACTTAAAGAACTAAGATTAACGGTATTTTACTGCAGCTTTGCGGCTCTGAATATAAAGGTTGAGATTAGTCTGTCTCTTCAAAGAGATTCTTAATGTTTTGAGGTGTCTGTTTGGTTTTTTGGTGCACACTCGGACCTGGAAGCTGTTGCTCATTTTTTTAGGGCACAACATATCTAATCGTAACAATGCGTTTATTTTGGGAAGAGAAACCGAGAAGATTCGAACTTTCTGACATTTCATCTGAAGACAAAGGAGGGAACGTGTCCCTTTACCCTTGGTAAAAAAAAAAAAAAAGGTCCAAGGAACATTTTTATTTTTAAAGAAAGCACTTCCCCTCCCAACACAAACACACCCACACACGCCATGAACTTTTTAGTTAAAAGAAACCTAATGCCCTTTTAGCTTCATTTCGGAAACATCACGAAAGGGATCGTTTTTGAGGACACCAAGCCAGTGAGTGCACTCCGTTATTTCCTACAAAGTATCAAATGACACAACCAGCCTGTTGTATAGTAACACTTTCTTCACCAATATATTTTTTTTTATAATAGCCATTTTCCTCACCCTTTAATGGAAAAGTCATTTAGGCCCAGTGGGAAATATAGACCTTCTGAAATGCCGTGGAAGTCTTACCATCTTTATAATTTTGTTACCCTCACGCAAAGGGGTCGCTAATTGCTGTTCCGCCATTCTGGTAATCTCTGGCCTTTGATAGACTGACTAAAATCAAAGTCAAGCAGGATTTGTTGACCATACGATTCCCTTGAATCCCATTAGAAACGTGACAGTTCTGAGAATCGCATCACATTCCAGGTCTTGCATCCATTTTCTACCGGATGGCGGGATAGAAAGAGTCTAAAGGCACTGACTGCCATTTCTTTCGGTGTTTGTAGCGTCTTCAGGCCAGGCAGGCGTTTCTTGGCATTATATTCTACATGAAAGAAAAAGCAAGGCTATCTTATAAATGCTTACTGCAGTTACGCCCTTTAGGTTTTAATGGGCTTGTGACCTTGAATGCATGACTACAGGCTCTCTGCTAATAACATCTCTATTGGTCTTTTTTCACGCTTGACCGCTGATCCCCGTACACGCCTGTCACGACAGAGCTTTGCATAAAACTTGGGGCGCAGAAGGCATCCTCTCTGCGGGTGTCTCTTGCATTGCCTCTTTCGTGAGGAGGTCGATAAGACTTATATGAAGGAGCAAGACGCACACGTTTAAATAATAAAATAAAACTCCCGCACACGTAAAACTAAGCTACCTTTAAAAGATTTTATAGAGGATACAGCGTTTTATTCTCTTAGAAGAGGCATTCACAGATTACTACACTTGTCTTCAAATAGTTGCAATTGCAATCATGGCATATAACGGCAAGTTATCATTAGACAAAGTAAATTTGAAAGTGACGACTCTTAAAACTTTGCTAAGGCGTAGGAAGCTATTTCGTGACCAACTGATAAAATATTCCCTATTGCTCTCCAGTTATGTATTCTTCTCAGATTTATCTTGCCTGAAATGAGTTTGTGTGTGTATACACAAAATTATATGAAATAAGAATTCCGAAGAAACTCAGGGAATAGCATGCTGGAGGAGATTTCCAAAATGATACAAAAGAATGAAAAGTTCGGTGGTAGAAGGAAACTTGCTGTTCTGTTCCCTGGGCAGAAGGAGGTCTAAACCTG
Source organism: Apaloderma vittatum (assembly GCF_000703405.1). NCBI lineage: Eukaryota > Metazoa > Chordata > Aves > Trogoniformes > Trogonidae > Apaloderma > Apaloderma vittatum. The sequence continues at coordinate 4,024 of NW_009714949.1, forward strand.
GCGGCTTTATGCTGGACGACTTTTATAGTTCTTTGAATGCTTAGGGGACACTAAACTCCCTGAATAAAGAAATCAGATGAATCCGGTCTAATTAGGGATATTCCTGTTGCTACTGTCTTGTATCACTTGAGGCAACTGGGAGTCCGTAAGTAACAAGCTTATTTGATCTGTATCAACTGCAGTTAAATGGACACATGGATGAGAACTCTATTAAAAAATCAGTGTGTGCGGTTTTGGCTGCTGAGTCTCCGTGGGCTTTCGCATCTCGGATGGCATGGAGCCCGAGGTTTCTCTCCCGTGCTCCCATTGAGCTTGGACGTGGCTTTTTTTCCGCCCCCACCCTTCTGTCCTGAGTTGTGTACATGTTTCCACTATTAAAAATGTAATCTACGCCGCTCGGATTGACAACACTATCAGAGCCTCTCCAGACGTATCCATCACCAGGTCTATGTGCGCTTTGATCAGCATCATTCGAGCCAGCTAGTTACGTGGGGCTGGTTCTGTACTGGAGGAGACCTAGCGTAAGACTACAATGATATTTTTCTCCTGCTCACTTCACATTCCGTACTTCCTCCTACAACTACTGTAATCCCTGTAGCCCGACAGAAACCTCCAGCGCTTGACTGTTGAAAAATTGATGGGTCAGATGGCCTTTCACCCGATTGTCACCTTTGGGAAAAGTGCTAATGGACATTTGTAGATAGGATTCTCGCCCGACCGGAGGCTCAGTTTCTGCTGTGCAGGCACGGTCTTGTCACACAAAGGCTCGACTCCACACCCTGTCTGTATGCCCACTGTTTTGCATGCACGCTGACCCCAGGAATAGTTTATGTGGTTTTCAGGGCACCTGTTGTAAGCAGATATTCTGACAGTCTCACAGTCCGCGATCTCAACGACTTGTTTCATTCCGTTATCCCGTGTGCGTGAGTTACCCAGGTACAGGAGCCTTGTGATGGCGAGAAGGGCAGTTAATCAATAATTTAAAAAAAAAAAAAGTAAGAAAGTGTAACAACGTTATGTGTCACTCCTTTGCTGGCGGTCAGTTTTAAAGAAGAAACTTTCAATGGCAGCATATCAGTAACGTCAGGAGGGGTGGCAGTGAAGCTGTGCGGGCTGCCTTGGTTCATCCGTCATTACCTAACAAATGAGCCGACTAGCTTGTGGGCAGGTACAGAAGCCCTGGCAGGCAAGCAAGGGAAGAGATTATTTTTGCATATCTTCTGTGGATCTCCAGGGAATTCAGTGGCGTTCCTGATCTCAAATGCTTGTAATTAAGAGGATGGCATCTTTGGGCTGGAGAATTCCGGAGAAACTCATTTTCACAGCACCTAGAGGGCTTGATGTCGCGCTTGGTGACAGATGGGGAACCTTTATGAAGGCTCTGTAACCTTTTGCCCTGGGAGACTATACGTTTTGACACTGCAGGATTGGGAGGATATAGATGTTTTTATTCGGGTGATAGTGTGGTGATTTTTTAAAACAACGAGTCATTTAATAAAGTATTTTAATAAACTGGAAACAGCGAAAACCTGACAAAGCTTGTGTCACTGCTGAGAGCGAAAACATAACTATTAGCCACTGAGTATTTTGCTTATAGAGACTTTTATACCGCACAGACATAAGATACAGGAAAAGACTAGCCGATAAGATTTCGTGTTTGATCTTTTCAGATACGACCTCAGGAACGCCGTGCCACTTCCATTAATCCTTTTCTCGACTTAAAGGTGTCTGTGAACATGAATAAAGTCGTATTTAAAAAACGATAAAAAGGAAGAGAGAAAGAGAAAACAACTCATTCACATTCCGAGTCTGCTTTCTGTCTCACACGTATTACATTTCACAAAACAGATAGAAACAATAGAGCTTATTAAGAAAAACTTGTTTTGAATGCCAAATTAAGCATAATGAAAATACACACGTTTTTACAAGTAGTTATTTTTTTTCACCAATTGAATATTTTAAACCTTTTTAAAGTAGGTACTTGTCTCTGCAAAATGTTTTTCTTTTAGCTTGTTTTCACCACATCACCCTGCTATATATATATCTATTTAAAATTTTCAATTCGGTCAGCTCAGAGACCTTAATATGTACAGCACCTTGTCTGCGGCCAGTCATTAACCAATAGGGGTGCCCTTCCCCAGCTATTTCTAAGCAATATCAGTGTTGGCTTGCAGGCTAAACAGGCTGATGCACGGATCACTCCACACTGTGGCTTCCTAGGAAGGAAAAAAAAAAGGTGATTATTGTGTTCGGAAAGATAGCTTAACATTTGTCTTTGACGCAAATACGTTTTCAGTGCAGCATACATCGTTAAAATAGATACAGTAAATTGTTAGCAGTTCAGGAGATTATGTGAAATCAAGACACAATCCAAGAATCTTTTAATGAAAAGTAAACTTGACCTAATTAAAAGTCAGTCCCTCCTTTCATCCTTATGTACAGATTAAAAAAATATTACAGGTAGTAGCAAAGAAAGGCAAGTTTGTATCTCCATCCCCATATCTCTAAAGTCACAAGCACAGAAAAAATTATCTCCTTAAAAAGGGCACAGGGGTTATCTTGAATTTTGCTTTGTATTGTAAACACGTTAAATCGATATTCCCCATTTGCACAAACTTGTTTATCTAATGTTATAAAATCCCTTAAAATGTAAAGCAGTCGAATGTTGAGCATTAAACTGGACTGCATTTTTGTACTTCTTAGGTATTGCAGCGATCTGGGAATTTATTTTTACAGTCTGAGATGTCAGTATGCCACAGAAGCATGAAAATCTCACCATCTGTATGCTCATGGACAATCTCATCAAGTACACTCAACGACAGACTTAGAATAACAAAATTTAAACGCTATTACTACCGCCTAGCCATACATGCACTCAAATCTATTTTAAATAGCATCCAACCTGAGGTATCATGCTGCTTACCTCAGGCCTAAACCAGTTTATTCCTTTTCAGTGTTTGCTTACTTGCATAAATCTTGTCATAAAACAGGCACATGCTATTTGAAATAACACTTGTTAAATTAAATGGGAGGTTACACAGAGACGCATATAATTTAATTTTGCTGGGTACTGGTCCATAACCCGGTAAAGGTTCAGGAGTCGAGCAATGGCTTCACCTGGCAGCTTACCTAATGTGCCGGGCAGTGTCCTTCTGGTATGTGTTACTTGTCAGTGCCAGGAAACAAGGATATGTTTTAGTTGGAACTCTGTTATAGCAGACACTACGTAGTTTAGATTAACTCCTTTCAGTAGTACAGCATCAATGTGTTATTCCCTTAACATAAAACATACAGATTATGTAAATCTGTAATAAATACTATTTTGAAGTGTATAGTAATCAGAAATCTTTCAGGGCAGGATGGAATGGAAACTGAGAAATATTGGAGAGTAAACATTCCAACGCTCATTCCTCTGCTTCTCCCTGGCAGAGCGGAGCACTCGCTGTGGCTGGGCTGCTCATGCTCCAGCGCTGGGGCTTGCCCTGCGCGTCCCGCAGAGTGTGGACTTTCTGGGAAAGCTGGGGCCAAAGCCACCCCGCGCAAAGGATTTCTCCTCTGTCTGCAGACCCTGTCGCGCTCTTTGTAGATGGGAGGGGTTGTTCCCGGCCCGGAGGAAGGCCAGCCCTTTTTGTACCTCCTCACAGGGTGCAAACTGGGTAGACGACCAATCGGGCTTGCATGGCCGAGCAACCCAAGAGGCAAAAGGCAGTGAGAGAAGCCATGCACCTTGCTTACAACACGGTCAGCATTCTGGACTCTAGTGACTGCGCAGAGCTAAGAGGGCGACGGAGCCCTCG
>NW_009714950.1:0-7962 GCF_000703405.1 Apaloderma vittatum
TCAGAGCTCTCCCTTGGACTCTCTCCAGTAGCTCCAGGTAGATGAAGCCCACCCGTCTCTGCGGGGCTTAGGTCCCTTCAAGTCCCCACCAAAACCAGGCAAGAAGGTTTTAGAGCGAGGCAAGCGCTTCACAACCTTGTGTGAGAGCACTCGACCTAGGGAAGACCCTTAGGAGCACACAAATCAAACACCCCCCAGGGCTTTCCGCTTCCTGAACGGTGAAAAATCAGGGCTATTCCCAGGATTTAGGAGGGGCAAGGGTTCCCAGTTACAAGCCCTATCCCCTAAAGATGCAGGGAACTGAAACGCCAAAACCCAGCGCAGTTTTGAAGTTGTTACGGACCTTGTAGGAAAATCGTACACGGGAGGTTGTTAATTGGAAAAGGCATATTTATGGGGGATAAATTTAAGCACTGGAAGGAGGACCTGCTAAGCTTTATCTAGTCAGTGGGGAGGGCAATTTCTCTGCAGAATAATTCAGAGCAGAAACATAACGTCCACATCTTGAATTAGCCTGCAAAGAGTTTTTTAATAACCACTATTCCTCACTCTCTGAGCTTCGCCAACTTTCTGCAACGTAGCCTAAAATCTCCAGGTGAAAATCATTAAGGGTTTATGGCTTAGTAATTTGCTGAAAATAAGCATCACCTGTAAGGAGCTCTATCAAGTGCCCGTCTGTCCTAGCCTCTCCTGTGGGCTTGGTGGGAGTCATATGAGCTCAAAGGTAGGTTCGCGTACTTTGTATTATCCTTGTAGTTTGGGAATTTTGAAGGTGTTTGAGAGATCTAAATCCAGTTTGTTTTGATAGCATTTGGGAAGGCAAGGCTCGCTTGAAAACCGTGGTGTTTGTAGCGACAGAACGTTGCAAATTTTGTGCAATACTCTTCCAGAAAAAAGCATTCAGGGTGTTTGCAGGACGAAGACCAAAGCGCTCCAGGTGCCTACAACAACAGGGCAAGAAACGGCCGCATGTGGCGTGTCAGTTTGAAGCGAGGAACGAGAAACGATTCCAGCTGGTTTAGCACCAAATACTCTCTTCTAGACAAACTGAGAAACTTTGGTTTTATCCTTATTCTAAGGGAAAACTTATTATGAATGAGGCAGGACAAGATACGTGGACCAGACACGGTCCCTGGATCAGCCTAACAGCACGTTCCTGGTGGGTCCTGAGAGGGAGAGGTGTTAAGGATGTGCACAAGGCTGGGATTGTCGAAGATATTAACAGTCCCCACAAAATTCCCTCTTGAGTTGTGTGGACCTGGGTTACTGAGCTGGTTGACAGCCAGGAGCAAAGGGCCGGTAAGGTTCAGGAGCCCGCACTTAAGCCCCAGGAGACACTTCCTCAGAGATGAATCGTTGAATGCAGGAGTCGATGCTTTTCCTTCTACACACACGTGCTTGCTGCCAAGGGTTGTCGTTTGCTCGTAGGCAGAGCCAAGCGTGCTGTCGCACTGTCAGAGCTGGGTGGAGAGAATAAGCTCCCTGTTTGTGTTTGCGATCAGAGCTCATGAGAAAGCGTCCGTGATGCTGTCATGGCTCTTGCAAGCCAAAGAACTCTATCCTTGTGCTTCAGCTCTGGGTTGTAGAGTTTTGCTTTTTTTCCTGCTATGTCATAAAGCTGTGGAAAGGAGCTGCTCATCATCACGTGTTTGAGTTGGTGGACTTAATATCTATCAAAGCCTCCCCTCTGGCTCTTTGCTGGAGTCTCTTCAGGCCTTACCCCGCTGGTCTATTCACATCCCAGCGAGCTCATGCGAACACAGCCCCACCACCTCCTCTCACGTGGTCTCTCACCCCCCACCACTGGCCTCTCTGCTTCTGGCTCATGAAATTTAGAGTGGGTGAAAATGTGAGAAGCCAAGGGATTTTTTTATTCATGTGCTGAGGAGAAATAGTCCTCTTGTGAATGGGGAGGAAAGGTGTTTTTCCTTAGTCAGTACGAGCACGTGGGTGAACCAGATGGCCTTCCCTGGGTATATTTTGGTGGATTCTTCTCTTCTCCAGTTTTATCCAGTGGCACCTTTCCCCACCAGCCCTGAGCACTCTCTTGGGAGTCTTTAGGATGCCTCCATTCCTCTCTCGGGGGAAGGCAGGAGCAGTAGTAACAAAATCACTTGGGAAGGATAAAAACCCAGCAGCCGCATTGCTGAGCTCCTGCATCCAGTCTCAGTGAGTCACTTTGCCTCTGTTTCCTCCTTTGGGAGACAGATAGTCCCCACCTGGAATGCTGAGAAGGTTAATTAGTTAATGTACTAATTAACCAAATGTGCTTCGAACAATGGAAACGCTTGAGGTGGTAGGTCTCATGAAGGTGTAAGCCTAATACTGGTTTTTACAAGGGTGGGCTCCCAGTTCTTATCAGCTGAGACACTTTGCCCTCAGCCAGGGAGGAAAGAATTGAACTTGTCTGAATTATTCATACCCCAGTGGGGCTGAAACACAAATGGCCAGAGTCCCTCTAAGCTCTTCCCTGCCTGCTTTTCCCATCAAGGCTGAAGATGCTGCTGACTTTCTTCTTCTCGCAAATGCAGCTCTGGGGTGCCAGGCCGAGGAAGTGGAGAAATCCAAGCTGGGGTTTTGACAACACGGCTAGTTTTTCTCGTACCTGCTCACCAGTCTGTTGGTGACCATCCAAAGGTTGTTTCATACAGCTTCTCGTGTACTTTCTGTGTCTACAGAGGCAAGTGAGCAGTGAAGTCAAACCAAACCCCAGAGTAGAGGCTGTAACCCAGTTCTGAAATGGTTCTAACAAAGGTGTAACCAGTGCAGCTGATGGGATTTTAATTTTTTTTTTGCCTTAGACACGACTACAGCAATCCATCTAGAGCCTGCACTGCATCAGGGTGCTGAAAGTTAGCCCTTCAGGGTGAAACCACCCTGTGTGGACTCAATGGAAGAGAAATTGTGACAGTTTTGAATGTTCAGGGAACCGAGGTCAAGTTTGATTTCCTTTTTTTTTTTTTTTTTTTTTAATATCTAAATTCTTCTTCGACTACAGTTCTGCAAGCTCTGCAGGTTTAGCTGGGTTCCTCCCCAGCTGGAAAAGCAAATGTAAGGCAATGTCACAGCCGTTTCTTCTCTGTCACATTTATACAATGCAGAAGCCTCATCTTAAGAAGCTGAAAATTGTAATTAGGCAGGCAAGAACCTCCAGTCTGGAAAATGCATCCCTCTCTCTAGCCTAGTCTGAGGTGTGTATTGTATTAGACTTGTAAGGGCTGAGTTTTTAGAACTGCCTTTTTGGAAATGAACTGCCGCTGAAAGCAGGCCCCCTAAAATAAGATTAGCAGATGTTCCCACCTCCACCAGTTCTGACGGTGATACCAACAGACAGATTTTTATCACCCTTTTGGCTGAGCCCTTCTGGAACCACGGACGTATTTTTTTCTACAGGCAGAGTTCTTTACAACTCCTCTTTTCCGACACAGAAACTATTACGGATTCCCAATGGCAGCCAAGTTTGACCACAGATACCATAACACAGATCCGTCTCTCTTCCCCCTCCGTTGATGCAAAAGTGCCTCGGAGAAAGAACATCAATGTCTCTGCTAAGTGATGGTGGTGTGTTGGCGTTGACCCATCAGCTGATTGGCCATCCTCAACTGTCATTTCCTAAAAACAATATTTTCCTGCTTGTTTTTCTTCCCTGGCCTTGTTTGCACGCAGCCACCACCCAAAACCCTCTCTCTGTCTGGGGAGTAGGATTTATTGCTTCTGTTTCAGTAGCAGCAGAGCACAGAACAATGCAGGGCCTATGCAAACGAGTATCGATGTTTTCTTTTGCTTTTCATTTATTCCTTAGCGGTAAATCAGTGCACTCCAAAACAAACAAACAAAATCTTAAGATTTAGGACCTGAAGAGCAGTCGAGAGCAATATAACAAGGGCTGAAGACAGGTTGCATTTAGGAGTAAAGCAGCAAGTACCCCTTGGACGCAAATGAAATGTTTAATCCGTGATGCATACCTCGAATTGTTTCTGGCTGCTGAGGGCGTTTCTGCTGAGGGCGTTTCTGCAAAAGGCAGAAGTTCAAGTGCCTCAATCACTTAACACCCCAACAAAAGAGAGATCTGAGTGTGCAAAATGCTGTGGATAGGGACCGTCTTTATCTTCCGCACACAGACAGCGCTTGGCACGACGGATCCCGCAAGACACTCTCCAAAGACCGAATGCAACACAAGTGAGAGCTAGTGTAAGTGCAGGTTGGCACTGTTAGAGGATACAAGACACCAGGACTAGGAATTGTAACCCTTAGACTTGGTCCTGACTCTGTCACCAAGCCCGACATTTCAGAAGACCCTAAAGGACCATGCAAGCTTGAGCCTCTGCATTAACAAAAACACGTTGATCCCCACACCAGCTCCTCCTTTGGCTTCGTTTCAGCCCGAGCGGATGTGTTGGCCTCCCGTTTGCAAGCCGCTGCAGGGCTGCCACGTGCTTTGTGCGTAACTGGACAAGACTGCCAAGGAAAAGAAGGTGGAACAAACCCTCAGCATCCTGCACCAGCACCTATCAACATCAACCGGTGTTCGTACAGAGCAGGGCTGGCAGCCCAGTCCCTGGCAGCGGTCGGTGGTGACGTGGGGACTGCGTAGCCCAATCCCCGCTGATGAACAAGCCTTCACAAGCCTGGCAGACAAACATATTCCACCTTTACCTGCCTGCGGTAAAGCTGAGCTCATGCGAGCAGGCGGTGTCCGGAAAGCTGAGCTTATCAGCACGTTACACAGATCACTTCAAACTTCTGTCCAAACACCCATTGGAGAAGATGCTGGCCCTTCCTTCCAAAGAAGAGGCTTTTCCTGGGCTTGGTCCTGCTGTTTGGGGCAGTTGTGGCCGTTTCGGTGGCTGCAGCTCTCCCGGGGCTCCCTCTGGCCCAACCTACGTGATGGGGAGAGGGAGCAGACCCCGTCACAGCATCCAGAGCTGAGTGAGCCTTGTTCTCAGCCTGCCTGGAGCAGCCACGGCAGAAACAGATAAAACCAGTGCCCAGGAGGCATCTGCCTGCACCGGGGCGCGCGCTGTTGATGTGGGAGGATGAACAGATGGGTTGATTACACAGGGAGAAATGGACACTAATCGTATCCAGATTCACCAGCTGCAGGATTTCCTAGAGCACAGGAAGCCCTTACCTGCTTCGTTATCCTGTCTCCGCTCATTAGCCCCTTCCCCCGTCCTGGGAACTGCATCTCAGCTTAATCCCCTGGGCAGGAGAGGGCCCAGACTACCAGGCTGAGATCCAGATGGGAGCTCCCACACCACTCGGGCACGGCTGGGTGCAGCCCCCGGTGTATCCTGGCTGTCAGCTCCAGCAGAGCCGGGCTCCACGGCTCAAGCTTCCCTCCTGCGAGAGCTCATCACCGGGCTCTTCCTTTGCCATCGCCTCTCTGAAGAGCCGGGAAGATTTCAGGACTAGCGAGATCAAGCTGTGCAACAAAGACTGTGTTGGGGTTCGACACGTCGTGTGTCTCCGTGTCTCTGCCAAGGTGAAGCCGCTTCTGGGTTGGAGTCCCACGGCGTGTGTTGAGCAGCGCGAGGCCGATGGAGCCGGAGAGTGAAGGAGGTTTTGCAGACGGAAAAGAGCAGAGGCTGTAGGACGACCAGCCAGACTGAACTGGGAGGTGACACTGGAGAACTTATCTGTATTCTTATTCCCGGGAGACTGAAACGTGCCTTGTGGTCGGGTTTCATCGCCTGCTGAGCTTTTGTGCAGTGCCAGCTTGGAGAAAGGAGCGAAGCCCTCCTAGACCCCTTTATCATCTCCCTCTGTGTCCATCCGAGCTCTCTCCAGCCACAGCAATGAGCTCCCAAGGCAGCACAGCTGGAGTAATGATTCCAAGCATCCTCCACACGGGGCTGCTCAGCTCCCAGGACCTTTGCCCAATCCTTTTCCCAGAAACAGAGTCCTGGGAGCAGAAATCCAAGCTGTTGATCACGTTGGTATCATCACCCACCCTGACTTTCAGTGGAGTCTCCGCATGAGGAGTGCAGCCTGCTCCAAAAACGTTACAACCCAAGCCATTGCTCCGAGTCGGGCTTTTCGGGACCCTCTCTCCTTGCAAGCCCAAGGTGCCTCCGCTCTGGTGTCAGACTCGGTGCAAGCAAATCAGCCCGTCCCCATCCTGCTGCCTGTTCCCAAGCGGTCCTGGCTCCACGTGCTGCCCCTGCGACCTCCGATCCCCTCAGCAGAGCCAGTGCCCAGCACCAAAAAGCCGAGGCTGAAGGAGAGGGGAACGGCTCCCTGAGTTCCCAGAATCTCCCTGTCCAGCTGAAGCTGCTTCAGGTCCCCACCCCAGCACTAAACCATCGGCACGGGCCATCCCGTGAGTACAAACCAGAGCCTGAAGATCCTGACTGAACCGAGTCAAAGGTGACCGTGGCTGCTCCACGGAGCCCTCAAACTGGGAGGAGGAGGAGGAAGAAGCGCGTTTGTCATGATCTTGTGCTTCCAAAGCCACCACCCCCCAGCCTGGCTACCGACCTCCCAAAACCAGGGGGTGTTTTACATACAGATTTGGTCGTCACCACGGCCATAACCTACCTCAGGTTCCACACACTTCGCTTTATGCAACACGTCGGTTGTGCCCTTTGCTGGGCTGCTTCTACAGCTGGACTAGATCACCTTAGAGGTTTTTTCCACCTTTATGATTCCGTGATTCTCTTTACATTTTCTATGGCCAGGACTATCTTCTGAGCGACCCTAACGCGCCCAAACCCAGCGTGCTTTAGCCTTGCGCGCCTCCTGGGCTTTCCGACTGCAAAACCAGACACCGCAGCTCCATCGCCTATGGGCAACCCTACAATAACAAACGAGCCACCTCGCTTCGTCCTCCCAGGCCTCACCTTTCACAGCAACCGAGTAACATCAAAGATAAATAGTAGCCATGAGCAGCTCGGCAAGGGCAATCCCGTACTGCAGAGAAAAAGCGGAGGGAAATTAGAGAATGGAGGAGGTGGCAACTTCCAAACCGATGCAGGTTTTGCTCTGAGGTTTGTTGGGGTTTTTTATTTTTTTTTTAAATTAAAAAAAAAAAAAGGAAATCACAATCCAAACTCTGCCTCAGCCAAACCTGGCCCTTTTAAGGAAAGGAAATTTCCCAGAGCTACCCTCAATAAACCCGGAGGCTTGATCCCACTTGAAAGGGAAGGAAATTTCCCAGAGCCACCCTTTACAAACCCAGCGGCCTGATCCCGCTCTCGGGAACGTTAGTGCAAACGCAAGCGTGGCCGCGCTGGCTGCTGGGGGCTCACAGCAACCGAAGGAGCCTCGAGCCTTGGAGAAAAGCTCCTGCTCACCCGCCTGGGGACAATGCAGGGCTCGCACCAGAGAAGCCCGGGAGCAAAGCTGGGATTCAAAGGCAATAAGCAGCAGAAAGATCCACCTCCCAGTCTCAAGAATTCATCTTTTTTTTTTTGCTGAGCCACGTTCTGGAAGCACGAGGCCTATTTTGCTGCGAGCCGTGTGGAATAAATCAGCTGCGTCCTTTGGCTGGACAGCTCTTCCAGGGGTGCCAGATGTTTTGCTTAGGACACGTCAGAAGTCTCTTGCTTGAGTCCAGATTTCTGTCCTCTCCAGCTGCCCACTGGAGCTTCAGTGGTGTTTTTTTTGTACCTGCCCTCCACCAGCTTCTCCCAGGGAAGCGAGTAAACTGGGAAAGGTTTCACCCCAGCCGCTATTCGTATGAATAATCTGCAGGGAGAAAGCTGGGCTGATGAGCAAAACGCTCATGCTGCTTTAAGGGTCTCAATGTAAACTAGTGTGCAAACACACTCTGCTTAAGAGTATTTTTGGGGGGTCTGGCTGCCCCCTGTAATCACAACACAGGAGTTTCAGTTTCCAAACCAAGGGTGTCGTGAAAACCCACTTACGGCTGTGCCGAGCAGCGCGGTTCAGAGGCAGACCTTGGCGTCACGGCTGCCAAACCTGGGTGCACGAGGCTGTGGAGGACCCAGGATGGCATCT
>NW_009714951.1:0-922 GCF_000703405.1 Apaloderma vittatum
GGTACGTGGCGGGGGGACACGTCTGCGGGTGTTCACGTTCATGGGCATAACTCCTGGAAACAGCATCCCTGCCGAGCTCTGGGATGATGGTGCAGGATGAGCGCGGACCATGCAGGATGGCACTGGGTCAACGCTGCTGCCCACAGCCCCCAGCCCACCACCTCTGCCTGGGGACCAAGCACCCTGCAGTTTACCCTGCACCCCAGTTCACCCTGCACCCTGGCTCACCCTGCACCCCAGCTCTCCACGCTGGGGCAAAACCAGCTGCTGTCAAAGCAGGCGAGAGAACCACGGCACACCCAAGGAGTCACCCCCGTGCCGGGGCAATGGGAAGAACCTCCTGGCGCCCCCCCACTGGCCAAGGCTGTGGCTCCATCAAGGAGCCATCAGGGTGAATTGGGACTTAAAGGGTCTCTGCATGGCTCCAGCAAGGGGTCACCCCCCCCGGCTCTGCCATGTTTTGCTGGCTGGGCAAATTGGATCCCATTTGTTTTCTCAGGTCTGGGGCGCTGGCATGCCCTGGGAGGAGAGAGGGCAGAAAGTCTGGCTTGAGGGCACACAGAAGGAATGGGCTCGTGATGGAGGTGGAGGTAAATCAATGTTCTCATTTCTAAATTGAGCAAAGTGGGGTTTCGCTGCCATACAGAGTTTAACCCTTTCTGCACTCATTATTGAAAACAGCAGCCAAGTGGGCAGCAAAGAGCTCACCTGGCTTTGCAAACCCTGCTCTTCCCTTGCTGAAGGAAACCACAGAAGAGCCAGGATGTCCCCTCCCAGGTCTCTGTCCTGGTCCCAGTCCCTGGGGCAATGCCTCCACCACTCTGTTCTGCCCAAAGCCATTGGCAAAGGGGCGCATGGGCTGCCCCATCCCAACAGCCACCAGTTGCAGGCTGGAGGTCACCTCCATTTTCCAGGCAGCCAC
>NW_009714951.1:953-3222 GCF_000703405.1 Apaloderma vittatum
AGTCCCATCTTCCCTCAGCGTCTTCCTCTTGGCTAACGGCACCCAAAGCATCATCCAGAGCCTGAAGCCGCTTCGGGGACAGATCCTGCAGCCCAGAGCACTGCCTCCCCATCGCCAACCACCTGCGAGCAACCTGTCGAGAGACACTCCAACTCGGCGGCTCCCCAACGCCCCACTTGCTCAGCTCCACAAATATTTGAATTAAGGTCCCCTGGGGAGCCGCAGTCACAGAGTAACTGATTTCTCCTCCTTCATTATATCTCTGTGTAATTTACCGAGGGACGGCGGCGTGTGCCTCCGTTCGAGCGAATTCCCAGCAGGACTCCCGAGAGCTCACAAATCAGGCAAAGGCAAGGCATTAGAATATGAAAGGTGAGGCTGGTCTCCCCACCAAGACTCATCCTGCTCTTCCGTGGCTCCGCCGGCCCCAAATTGTGTTTTATTTCCGCCCACTGCCTCTTGTGCATGTGGGGAGGCAATGGCTTGGGGAGAGGCCACAGGGTTGAGTTCCTGACTCCTGCTCCTACCTGGGCAAGAAGAAGGGAAAAGGGTCTCCTTCCTCTTGGCAGTATCTCAAGAGGTGCCAAGTAAGTCAATGCAGCAAAGGTTTCCAAGTGAAACCATACATGGTCCTAAAATCTAACTTCTTTTCACCTGAATAAGTAGCCTATGCCTCCGTTTCCAGGCCTACAGAAAAAAAGTAGCCACTCCCTCCATTTTTTATTTAAAGACCACCAACACTTAGATGTTGGAGCTCTATAAAAGACAGCTGGCATTATGGATCCATCTGTGTTGTATCTCCAGCAAGCAGGAGCTGGAGGACAAGTTTGCCAGTGTAGCTCTACAGTTACCAGAAAGAGCTCAAGGAGAAAGAGAAGAAAAGGGAGAAATGAGGAATTTGGACCAAGGCTGCACAACTGAGCTGTTTGGTGTTGTTATTTTGCGAAACACAGGGGACAAGGAGGCCAGGTCTTCAGCAGACCCACCTCAGTCTGAACCCAACCCAACTCGTGGCCAACCTCCAGGTCCTAGCCCTGTCAAGGTGCCAGGGTGGGAGCAGGTCACCCCAAGAGTGGGCAGCAGTTGTTAGCAGTTGCTAATGGAGGGTGACTGGACATCTCACAGGTCTTTGCAGCATCCACGGGCTGTGTGGGTGTCGTCACTCTCCAAAACCCCTGGCCACCATAGGGGATATGACATCGGAGTGAAGCACCAGCAGGCTCGGATGCAGCGAGCTGTGTGTTCCAGCTATGTTGCAAACAGCGGAGGGCAACATTTTGCTTCCTGGAAACCCAGAGAAAGGAGTAATTTTTCTAAGGAGCCACAGCTCACAACCTGTAATGGAGGTTTCAGAGAACTGGGTGTTCCCCCTTCCACCTCCTCTGTGAAGACAAAGACTTGGCAGATGGTGGTGGTGCTTCACAGGGCTTCTGCGAGGCTTTTCTTTGGGACCTGGGTGCTTTGCTTTAGAACTACAAACTATGTGAAACCAACCCATCCCAAAACCTGCCCATCCCTGGGCTATCGCAACTTCTCAGAGCTCTTGCCACGGACTGGCTTAAAGACCTGGGGCTGTTCAGCCTTTAACAAAGAGCTCCTTTCTCCCCAACCTTCACCAGTCCTTGGAGCTAAACAGGCTGAAACCAAAACCAAGCAAAGCCCTGTAAAGCAGCTCCAAATCCCCATCCCCTCACCATGGCTCTGGATTTCCCCCCAGAGCCCAGGGCTGGTGCTTGCCAGTGCTCCCCGCTCTGAAAGGCGGGCGCCACGGGCTGGAGCAGCGAGGTTGCATTCACTCCTACGCTTCTTCTCGCTGCTGGGTGTCCGTGGTAGGCGATGAGGGGGCGTCTGGGGGAGAAAAACATGGCACGGAGCTGCCGAAGTCTCTGCCTGCAATACCCCTGCTCTGGCAGGTTTATTTGGGTGCCACGATCCTCCCGGAGCAGCTCGGGAGAAGCCCTCATGGGTGCCATGTGGGGTGGGGACCCCGACGAGACCTTTCCAAACACACTGTGCAGCCCACCCCCTCGCAGCCCCCACTGGGCACGTTCTCCCTCTCCCATTTTGGGGGGGTTCTCGCCAAGCCTTCCTCCCTCCATCATCACAGCTCCCGATGTGCTGAAGCAGCTGCCTTCGGGGAGGTGATGGCAGACGAGGGGCTCCATCGACCCAGGGTGGGGGCCCTGAGGATTTTTGGCAATGCCAGCCCCAGGAGGGGTTGCTGGCCCTCCGCATTCCGGGCGTGCGAAACGCGGGGGTCCGGGGGGGG
>NW_009714952.1:0-489 GCF_000703405.1 Apaloderma vittatum
CCCCGCGGTCCCCGTGCCCCGGGAGGGAGCTGCAGGTTTCAGGGTCACCCTGTGCCAGCTGGGCAGTGCCTGCAGCGACCCCTCCGTCGCTCGCCGCGGTGCCTGGGTGCTGGGGCACAGCTGGGCGGGGGGCTCTGAGCACACCAGCTCCATCACCACCCCGGATCGGGGAGGGGCAGGTCATCCTGTCCGAATTGCTCCTGACGCGTCAAAAGGAAACAAGTCCCTGTTCCCAGACGTGGGGAGTTTGCAGTCACCGAGGGGTTGTTCACAGGGCAGTCCCTTCCCCACATCGTCAACGACAAACCAAGTGTCCCCCCGTTAGTCACTGCGGTGCAACGGTGTGGGAAGCTCTGGTGGTGGCAGGGCTGTCGCTCGTCTTGGTTCCCTGCTCTGACCCACAGTCCTTAGTCTCCAGTAAAGGGGTTCTGTCCTAAAAATGGGACCTTCACGCACCATCCTGCTCCACACCCCCCGCTTTGCCCAGCC
>NW_009714952.1:626-6385 GCF_000703405.1 Apaloderma vittatum
GGCTCCCTGCTCCAGCCCGTATTCCCTGATCTCAGTAAAGTTCTGCACTTCAGACCGCGTGCTCCTACCTCGACACTGCCCAGGCCCATACACACCCCCCAAAAAACCTGCTGACACAGCAATAACTAGATATGCAGATGATAGAGCCAGACCATTTGCATTCAACAACACAGTTAACTTCACCATTTCCATCCCCAAATGCAGCACCAGATTAAGGGGAATCCTTTCACTCTTTGGGGAATTCGAGGGCAGGCAGAGGTACCTGGTGACTCCCCGAACGGCTTCCACCCCCACCCCACAGGGGAGCTCACAACAGAGCACCTGACAGACTTTTAGCTCTTTTGGGACAACTGGACACAACCAATTCTGGCTCAGCCCATCACAGGTTGCCTTCTCTTCCCTGCATAATTTTAGCATAATTAACTGGAAAGTATCAAATGCACCTGATCCAAATTGACTGCAGGAATGGGAAGGGGTGTTTCAGGTGACATGAGCATCCAGCAGCTCCTTTTCCTCCCCAGACAGGCCATCTGCCTGCGGTAGAGATCGACTACGCTTGCAGGGTACCCAGGAGGGGTGTCCCAGCTGCCTCACACGCTCCAGCGCGGTCAGAGCTGGTCCTGAGCATCCCCGGGAGCCCAGCTGTATTCCCTGCGGGGAAATCGCAGCGCTACACCACGTGCCTTATCGACAGTATTTGCACATGCCTGCATTTACACGTCCCAGTATTCCCCACGTTAACAGCTAAAGTTCCACTTCAGAGAAGGAACTACAAGGGAAGGGTCACAGAGAAGGAGGAAATCACGTTTCTGAAAGTATTTATATGCCCAGAAGCACTGTAAGGGCACAACTGCTACCGGAGAACCAAGGAGTCTACGACAGGGTTGCCAGCCAAGCTGCCTTTCAGCGTCAGTCTGGATGGGAGCTCAGGAAGGCACGAGCCCCACTCCAGTTCCCCCAAGTCCAGTGTAAATCGAGCAGCGTCCTGATGGCCACGAGAGCAGGAGCTGCTCGCCCCAGCCCTTACACCCCCTCCTGACACACGGCTGCAGGAGGGACTTGTCGCAGGGAACCACG
Source organism: Apaloderma vittatum (assembly GCF_000703405.1). Classification (NCBI taxonomy): domain Eukaryota; kingdom Metazoa; phylum Chordata; class Aves; order Trogoniformes; family Trogonidae; genus Apaloderma; species Apaloderma vittatum. Next base: position 1,704 of record NW_009714952.1, read on the forward strand.
TAGCTGAAAAATAACAGGCTCCTCTGTCTGGGGACTGGGTTATTTTTCAGCTTGATCAGTCCCCAGTGCCAGCGTGTGCCAAGTAAACTGCTTCAGGCAGCCTGCGCCTCCAGCCAGCGACGGGAACTTATTATGCCATTTAAAAAAACCCACCTACAATAATTTCCTAAAAGGTCAGATAGAAGCGCTTCAACTTGTCAAATTCATGCGCCAAAATGCATCCTTTAGCCGACACTTACTCGGTCGTGCAAATAGCACACAACTGCACTACAAGTTCATCCCTCACGGATGACGGAAAGGGCACTGGCACTCCCTGCCCACCCGGCAACGAGTCTCCATCACCTTTCCCAGACAGAGTGGGAGCCCCGACACCCAGCACCAGCTCAGAAGCGTTTCGCATCTCTCCACTGGGATGCCTCTTTCGAAGTACAGGATTAGATGGCACCAACCGTACAAGCACACGTTGAGCTGCGTCCCCAGAGCTCGCCTGAGCCCTTTACAGGACCTGGTTTATTGTACAAAGTGCCAGCCCAGCAGCAGACACAGAGGTGCTAAAGCAACAGAGACCGCACGATCACTGCCTCTCCTTCCCCAAGGGCTCTGCTGGACATCCCTCAAAGCCTCCTTAGGAGTGCTGCACATTTGGTCACGTTAAAACATGCTGTCAGAGGTGTTTATCTGCTCTGCCCGAAATCTTGACTGTACCACCCGGCACAGGGCACAAGCACAGCACAGTAGAGGTAACGCGTTCCTCCTGAGTGCAGCTACGAGGGCTTTGCCCCATCACAGAAAGCTCCCCCGGCTGCGCGGCTGAACCCGGCTGTGTGCTGGAACAGCTCAGCTGACACCAACACTCCCTCGGGCACACAACGCCACTGAAAACAGGGGAAAAGCTCAGCCACAGCTATGTGCTGGGGAACACGAGGGCAGCCCACGTCTCTGGCCACCCCCATTGCTGCCCTCCGGAGCGAAGCGGCTTAGCTGGCCGCAGCGAAGGAAGACACCGAGCATCCCTCGGGTGAGAAAACGTGTCCGTACAGACTTCTAATTAAATATCTTGTCTCCTCACGACCCCTGCTCCTCCCCAGGGAGGCGCTCAGCCCCGGCACACCAGCTGCCCCGGGTCCCTGGTCACCTCTGAGCGGCCGCAGGGCTGTGGAGGTTTCGCTGGCGTGTTTACCAGCAGCACAGCTCAAGTTTCGCAGCTGCTGTTTACACCCACGGGGCTGTAACGCAGTTGGGGAAAGTCAATCGGTTGCTATCCGATATCGAACACTGCAGCCAGGCAGAACGCGGGGAGGGCAGCACATCGACGTGGGAAAGCAGTAGCTTCCTGGGGTAGATCAGTGGCGTTCAGGGTCAATAAGGCAGATTCATAATTCATCCGTCCACCTACAAACAGGCAGTATGAATGCTGTTTGTGCTGCTCTACATACAGAGAGAAACTGCAGCGTCCCCTTGTCTTGTTCCTGGGGATCCCTTCATGCCAGTTGGCTCAGCTGCAGAGCATCACAGATTTTGCTGGAAGGGAACCACAGAGTATCAAAAAAAAAAAAAAAAAAAGCCTCGGAAATGTACATGCAGTCAAAGGGTTGACTATGTGAGCTATAAAAACAAGTTTATGGCTCTAAGAAACACCGCAAATGGGAGAAATGCAAAAAGATCAGGAGCCTTCAAAAACTGGGGATGCTTTGATCAGTGCACTCATGTCCTCTGCAACCATAAAACCTGGACTTCTGACTGTGGAGCAAACCCAGCAACCTCCCCTTACATGAAATGGGTTTCAAAAGCCAAACGTCGGAGTAAGCCCGTCAAGAACAGTCTGCCCTTCTTCCCCCGACACAACTCTGAACTACGCTTCAGTGTTTCTTGCATCTGTGGGAAGAGATAAGATACTGAGGAAGCCAAGAGCATCCCAGTGTTTCTGCAGGAGACCTGTGTTACCGGACCAGCCCAGCTGGCAGCACGTCCTCCCGGCTCAGAGGCCAATCCCACCAGTTTGGAGCATTCCAGTTGCTGACTTACTCTGCCTTCTGCAGGGCTACAGCTCAAGGGGGTATGAATTTGCTCTTGAGTTGCTGCAGGCCACAGCCCATTATATTTTTAAATCAGCTTGTGCTATAATGTGAAACTCCAACCCACGTGGGCGCCGGAGCGGGTACACATCTTATTCTGCAGCACCATCAGCCAAGTTTGCTCGTGAACATCAGCTGTGCTCCAAAAAAAGGCACAGAACCACAAGAAAATGTGGAAGCTTTGCAGCACCGCACTCTCCCTGCTCATAAGATCTTTGAAGGCTTATTTAAGCGAGCTGTTAGAACTCACAACTGCGCTGCGGATGAGTGATTTCTGGAGGGAGGGATATCTGTTTATAGGTTTCCTCGCGTAAATTATTTTTGGAAAGTGGTGAGTTTCCAAATTAGCATCTTTCACATGACATTACCTGCTGCTCTCAGGGGCTTAGGCAACATCCACTGAGGCAGCAGAGCTGTGCACTGAGGCAGCAGAGCTGTGTTTTCAGAGCTTGAAGAGCCTCCTGACCCCCAAACCAGCTGGGCACGCTGTGATCCTCTCCTTCCAGAGGACCAGTCGCTTCTTTAAAGACTAGGAGTCATAAAAAAATAATAAACCCAGCAGTGCCTTAAGAGGTCCCTGCTCAAACACCACCAGGCTGTGCTTACCTGCTCAGTACCTGGCAGCACCGCCAAGATGCTTCGTTTTAGATTGAACCATCGTAATTGCCCTCAAGCGCGTATCTGGCACGAAGCGCCCCGTCGTGTTGTTACTATTGCTGATTTAATACAGCCTGGTGATATTCCTCATCCTTCCAGTGACTTCAAGGATCTATTCAAGCCACCCTTATTTTTGTTCCTATTATCTCAAAGGCTCCAAAAGCCAGTCGTTGGTTGGGAAGGCGAGCAAGGCTGCCCTCCGAGTTATTCGCGGGGCTCGGGCTGCGATCACGCTGCTGCTCCGCACATCGTCCCTTTCTCCAGGGGAAGATCTGAAGAAATGACCTCATTGCCTTGTGCGTAAAGCGACGCGCTCCGAAATAATCTTTCCCGGTGCAAGACGAGCTCGTTTGTCTTTTAAATGAAACAACTCAATAATCTTGCAGCAAATGAGAACCTCCATCAGTCGCATTATCGCCTCAGAGACTGTGGTCGCAAGTCTTCGGGCTTGTGCTTGCCACAGGGTCTCTAGGTGGAAGGAGGCAGTTTTTAATAGCAAAGGGAACTAGAAGAGCCGCATTCCAAGCGGCCTGACCTCTGATTTTCATCAGCTCGAAGAACACTTCAAGGGTGAAACTATAAAGAACTGCAGGATGTTTTGTTTGTGGAGAGTCCAAGTAAAAATGGTCCCCGGTCACAACTGCTACTGAAGACAATACGGATCTTTATTGATTTTACGGTTCGCAGCAATCACTTCAGACCTCATTTTTCTGCCAAAACAAAACGTTTCCAGCCTTTGTGGCCTTGACCACAGCACAACAGGCCTCCTCAAATCTGTATTTGGCCTGTAGAGAAGCTGTTGGGTTTTTTGTGTCTGCAGATTGAAGGTCAAAGATACCTGCATCAGAGGCACAGATGGGAAACCTACCCAAATTTTACTAGTCAAAAGGAAGGCAAAGGTAAGTGACTGCAGTTGTTTAAAGAGACTGTTTACGGAAATTCTATAAATAACTACTCCCCTCACTGTCTTCCCTTCATAAATATTAGTATTGATCCTTGAAAGGAGAAAAAAAACCCCAAACACCTCACCTTGATGCTATATATAGGAAAACAAGCACCCAACAAGGAAATACGCTGCTGCCTGTGGCTAAGCCGGGGAATCAGAGCTGGGCTGTGGACCCTCCTGCCCCAGTCCTCCTCCCCTGAGCCGCGACTCAAACCCCCAACAGCAGCAGCACCCAGAGCGAGCAGCTCGCCCACCTCACAGTCCAAGCCGGGCACTCCTCCGTGGAGGCTGAACGGGCCCACAGAGACGTCACCAGCCCAGCAAAGCCCTTCTGAAGCTCTCAGATAATCAAGAGGAATGTTTTTTGTGTTTCCCCAGCTCCCCACAGCCCTCAGCTTTGCTCGCTGTACCTGCTGCTTGCTTGTAAGCACTCTGCCTGCTGCTCCTTACCATGACAGAGCTGATAAATAAGCCAGGTTATGCTTGTAAGTCACACAGAGGAGGCTCCAGGTGCTCCTCCCACGCAGCAGCACCAGAGGAAAAGCACTGCCCGGCTTAAACCCGGCCACACGACAGCATCCTGCTCGCCCGGGGTCCTTCTGAAGGAGGTTGGAGGAGGAATTCAACCTTGACCTTCCCCTTGTTATTGCCTTCCTTATCCTCAGTGTTTGGCCCCAGCACAGCTCAGTGGGTAGAGCGGCAAGTCCTGCAGCCTACCCAGGCATGGCTTGGAGGGACAGCCGGGACAGGTGGCCCAAGGAGATGACGGGCACCAGGCTCATCTCTGCCCCTGAAGCAGCTTGGGGCCATACCCCAAAATCCCAAGCTGCAGCCATTCCTGCCCGGTGACGAGATCTCTCCTCCCAACCCAAACAGCTACAGGGACTGGCCATTTCCACTTGAAGTCAACAGCACCAAGTCACCTGTGAAAAGAGCACATGGAAGGGAGATGCCCTTATTACCAAGAACCATTTGGGTTTACTGGTGAATGAGAAGCTCACCAC
>NW_009714953.1:0-1391 GCF_000703405.1 Apaloderma vittatum
GAGACGGGCGAGGTGATGGTCATGAAGGAGCTGATCCGCTTTGACGAGGAGACACAGAGGACCTTCCTCAAAGAGGTGAGCGTCCTCTTTCTGTAATCCTCTTGGGGACACACGAGGGATGAGGCTGTCTGATCCTGTCCCCGACCCTGACGTGGTACGCTGGGCCCAACACCTGGGCTGGAGGTGGCCATATGCCTTGGGCTGCAGGCAGCGCTGCCTACTGAATGGAGAAGACACAAGCAGCGTGGGTGCTGAGTGCCTCGGGGTGTCACATGCATGGGGGGGTCCTGCAGGTGAAGGTGATGCGTTGCCTGGAGCACCCCAATGTGCTGAAGTTCATAGGGGTTCTGTACAAGGAGAAGAGGCTCAACTTCATCACGGAGTACATCAAAGGGGGCACTTTGAGGGGCCTCATCAAGAACATGGTGAGCACTGGGAGAGGCAGGTCGGTCCCCCCACCATTCCACAGCTATGGTAGAGCTGGAGGACCCCTCTTCTCTGCCCTCTTCCCTGGCAAATTCCCCCTCCTGTCCCCAGGACAGCCAGTACCCCTGGAGCCAACGGGTCAGCTTTGCCAAGGACATCGCCGCTGGCATGGTAGGTGCCACCATGGATGGGTGGGTGGGATGGCTGCAGGTGAGTGGGTGGGGGACTGCAGGCTGGAGGTGCCACCCTGCTCTCAGCCCATCCTTCCCTCAGGCCTACCTCCACTCCATGAACATCATCCACCGTGACCTCAACTCTCACAACTGCCTTGTGCGAGAGGTGAGTCCCACCTTGGGCAGTGTCCTCAGGTCTCAGCCCCCTGTGTGGCTCCCCCATGCCTCACCTCTCTCCCTCCACTCAGAACAAGAGCGTGGTGGTGGCTGATTTTGGGCTGGCACGACTGATGGTGGATGAGAAGAACCAACCTGAACATCTCAAGAACCTGAAGAAACCGGACCGCAAAAAACGATACACGGTGGTGGGGAACCCGTACTGGATGGCCCCCGAGATGATCAATGGTGAGCCTAGCTGCAGTGCTGGCAGGGGAGACGTGGTGAGGCAGGGCTCTGTCCCCAAGCAGAGGACACTTGGTGGGGCAGGAGCAGGATGTTTGGCATGGCCTGACCCGTCTCTCCCCATAGGGAGGAGCTACGATGAGAAGGTGGATATCTTCTCCTTTGGCATCGTCCTGTGCGAGGCAAGTACCCTTGGGCTTGGGGTCTTCTTGTTGGGCTTGGGGTCTTCTCATTTGGTTTGGGATCTATGGTTGAGGTCTCCCGTTAGGGTTGGAGTCCTCATGGGGGTTGAGGTCTCCATTTGGAGTCTTCTCACTGGGATTGAGGTCTCGCCCTTGGAGTTGGGGTCCTCACTGGGTTTTGATTCCCCTCTTGCGACTGAGCCTGCTG
>NW_009714953.1:1444-1671 GCF_000703405.1 Apaloderma vittatum
GACTTCGGCCCCAAGCTCAGGGGCTTCTGGGAGCGCTCCTGTCCCCCCGCCTGCCCCCCCAGCTTCTTCCCCATCGCCGTCTGCTGCTGCGACCTGGACCCTGAGAAGCGGTGAGTGGGTGACACCTGCCCTGTCCTGGGCTTGGTGGCAAGGGGTGGCGGAGACAGGGCCAACAGAACTGCCATGTGTCCCCTCTCCTTGCTCAGGCCGTCCTTCAGCAAGCTGGA
>NW_009714954.1:0-490 GCF_000703405.1 Apaloderma vittatum
AAGGCGAGGGGGGGAGGTTTAAAAGGGACACGAGTGACATTAAATCCCGGGTCCCAAAGGCACCGGTGAGGAGAGAGTGTCCCACAGGTCCGGGAAACCCACGATCGTCACCACAGGAACGTGTCGAGTGGGCAAAGGCAAAGGGTGACAACTCCCAGGAGGAGCAGAAAGAGCTCCCGTGTCTTTAATTAGCCATGTGGAGCTTGCCACTAATTAACCTGGGAAGAGGAGGAAGAAACGAAGCCCTGCTGGGAAGCGGGGTGAGTGAAGCGCACCTTGAACTTGCTCATCCTCCTTCCCAGCCCGTGCGCTGGGTGGGATGCGAAGAGGAGAGGGCAGGGCCATGTTCGGACAATGTTCCCCCATTAAGGTTCCTCCAAAAGCTTGGGAACAGGGAGACGCCAGCCGTGGGACTGAGAAACGAGGTGAGTGCGGTCGCTGGTCCCCAGACTCTAATGTAGCCCCAGGGAGTGACCGTGTGGGTCTGTCC
>NW_009714954.1:553-8634 GCF_000703405.1 Apaloderma vittatum
TCAGGGTAAAACAGATGGCTGGGAAGCAGAGACCAGTGAAAAATTCCCACTCTCCCAAGCAGTGCTGGATAAAGGCCCCTGTTCCAGTCTATTCCCCAAGGAGCAAGGAGATCAGGACCAAGACAAGAGCGGAAGACGGTGTTTCACACAGCCCAAGGGTGCTGATGCTCTGGAGAAGCTGATAGAATATCTGGACCAAACTCAGCTGGGTTTGCCCAGTCAGCATGCGTCTCCCAACAGACAAAAATAAGTGTTCAGCAGAAAGGCAGAAGAGAACAAACGGCAAAACCTGATGTTGTTTTAGCACCTTGTCCTTAAGAGTCCAGGGTAGGGTCTCCAGCTGCTGCCAGGGTTTGGGCTCTCACAGGGAACTGATTTCCAGGCACATACCTGCAGCATTAAGAAGGGAAACCCACCTGCTTCCCCAGCTGGAACCAACTCTGACTTGGCATTGAGGCGCCGATTCCTCGTGGTTTGTAGAAACAAGCCAAGCAGGGAAAAGCAGCATCAATGCAAACAGCAGCAGTGGCCTCCTTGGTGGAGCAGAAACACAGCCCTGAGAGGAGACTAAGACCCAGCTGCAAACACAGCACCCAAGCCAGCTTGGGACGTGCCTGTTCACAGCAACCGTCTTCCCAGAGAGGGAAAAATTTGCCCTTGCACGGCCTCAGTTTCTAAGCTAACAACTCCAGGAACAACCCTCTGCCTGTTCCACAGTCAACAGCCCAGAACGGGCTGTGACGCTCGGGACTTTACCCCTAGCAGATGGAAAAAAGCAGTTCATCCATCACCAAGCCGGGAAAAACCCACCTGCTGAGGAACATCTCTGCCAGGTCACAGAAATGCTGCCACTTGAAGAACCACATCTGTGCTCCTCCGAGGCCAAACAGGAGTTCCTGCATGCTTATTAGATTGTTTTGCCTTGCTAAGGCTTGACTGACTGTGTGATTGTCTACAGGACGCTCCATGCAAAGGACTGGGGTCAGGTGTGCCTTCAGTACCAGAAAATTAACATGTGGGATTAGGGCATTGGTGGGTTAAAAAAAAAAATAAATAAGAGGGGAAATGGCAGAAGTCACACATTCACAGAGGACTGCACTTGAGGAGCCGTAAAACCGCACTCTGGCCTCAATTAACTCCTGGCACTGAGGCAGAGCTGTTTTCCAGATTACAAGTTCATGTGTGAACTCTGGCAGTTTAATGCTCCACAGCCACAGCTGGTTCCCAAAAATAACAATCTGCCAAGAAACTTACTGGCAGAATTGGGCTGCAAAACTCGAAGCAGAAGATCTGCTCCCCAGTGAAGGCAGGAGCCGATTCGGGCCAAGCCGGGGGCTCTGCTGTACGTCCTGGCCACCAGTTTTCCCATTTTATATATATATAAATATCTATACACACATATATATACATAACTACTCTTTTGGAAAAGCACTTCAGACCTGACGCAGGTATGAATTAGAAAGGAGAGGGGGGTGAAACATGAAAAAAACCCCACTAAAACCGTAATACAGACAACTCTCAGCCTGATTCCATAAAGAGGGGCCTTACACCATCACACTGCCTCCCCCTCTTCATCCCTTCTGTTAGCAAAAATAATTCAGGATTACTACACGCTTCCTTTCAGAAAGAGGAAGCTGTGGCTTGGGGAGGGCAGAAAGGATTCGTCATCGCTCAGGTCGTTAGTTCTGCCGGCCCCAGCATCTGCTGCTGGAAGGAGCTGGGTACCACAGGGGGAAAGAAAACAGGGACGATGGAAGAGTTGGGATTTTGCAGCAGGAGGTGTGGGGGTGTGTGCTTCGCATCTTCACAAATTCAGCTGAACTGCTTACCAAGTACCCAAAACAAGGGAAAATTAATTCTTGTCGCGTGGTGGAAGGCGGGCTGCTGCACGTCAGAAGGGCAGAATTCACCCGCTGAAAAAAAAAAAAAGAAAAAAAGAAAGAAGCAAACAGAAGTCAAGTTCACAAAACTTTCCTTTTTATTATTTGAAATTGGAAAAGGCTCCTTGGGTAACAACGATCAGGTGTAAAAGTAACACAGGTGTTTTGCTGAGCTTTCCCCTACCTGGGATGAAGTAGGCAAACTCTTGCAAAGTCACGCTTTTACACAGCCCGTTCCTCTCAAACCCACAAAAAAGAAAGAAAATAAAAAGGACAGGCAAAACCCAATCCCTCAGACAGGGCAGGCCAGTCGTTCCAACTACAGCCATCGCGCCCCACAGGAATGTTTGTGGCACGTAAGCGAGGCGTTGGATGTCAAGTGACATTTCAGAAAGAAAAGCTCACCCTCGCTCTCCCTGCACGAAGCAGGGATCTGGCGTTTCACCTGCATTTTTAATAAGTGCCACGGCGTGGTATGTTTACACTCAAAGCTTACAGGAGACACCCAGCCTAACCCACCGGTGTCATGTTAAAGCAGTGAGTGCAAAATACACACGGGAACAAGGTGCACCTGCTATGGGGAAGTAGGAGTATTAATCACCAAAATAAAAAAGCACACATTGCTTTCATTAAGCTAATACAGTCGATCCAAATGCTATTTTCCTCCGAAATTAGAAAGCCTGCAATCTAAACAAACAAACAAACAAACAAAACCCCAACCCAACAGAATCGTACATTTTAATCCAGCACACACCAAAAAGAAAATTAAAAAAAATAATAAAAAAGTAAAATCAGTGCACTCACAGTTTGGTAACTTATCTTCCACTCCACTGCCTGATCACACATCTCAAATATTTCACTGTCCAGCCGGTAAGTTCTGCTGTCCTGCAACCCTTTGGCAGTTGAACACAACAGCAGGTTATCGGCCGTGTGAGCAACCAGCTACAAGGCAGAGTTAATATATCATCATTCCCTAAACTAGCAAATCGAGGCTATACAACCCACTTCCACACGACACCCAACACTCCCCATTAAAGTCCCACTAGTTTTAAATTAATAAAAGCCATGAAAAATCATCCTTGTTTAAAAGTAAACACGGAGCCAGCTGCATTTTTTTTATTTTTTTTTTCCCCCTGGTAGCTCACACCTCCAAGCACGCTTGCCCATGAACTTGCTTTCTTCCCAGCAGAAGTTTCCTAACTAATTGTCTGCTGTCCTATTCCAGAGTGGCCGTGGCAGCGTCGCGCCGCTCGCTCCGGTTGGAAGCCGACAGCCCAAGTTCCAACTAATTCTGTCCCTTTTTATCCTCAATTAAAAAAAGAAAAAAAAAAAACCACACACACACACAAAAGCCTGACAAGTCCATGTGGTCTGCAGCGAGTCCCCCTGAACCACGACACCCGATCGCAGCGCGTTTGTAGCTGTGAAATCAGGCCCAAGGCAAACAAACCGCCTGGATGAGGATCTTTGATGCTTCTGGTTTCCAGCCGGCCAAACCCGTGTGTTTTGACGACGCAGAAAGCACGAGCCAGGAGCACAACCCAGCCCGAGCACGTCAGCCGGTCGCTTACCGAGCTAGAATCAAGCCCAGGGTTTCGCTGTGGCTGTTGGGGCAGCGTTGCTCTGCAACCTCATTGTTTTGCGCAAAAAGACTTCTGCCAAGCAAGTATTCCTACCCCTGACAAGTTGTTTTCACGCTTTCTATCCATCTGGGAATCAAGAAATGAAGCCAATTATCGCCAAGATTTTTCCACGGAGCGAAGAGGATGAAGACACATCGGCACCAGAAATTTACCACCATCTGCAAGGCACCGCCACACATTATCCATCCCTGTCAACAGCTCACAGAAATATCCCAACAAGCTGGACAGCCAGGGCTCGGGAAAGAAGCTCAGATTCAAAAAAAAAAAAGGGGAGATTTAGACTAGACAAGGAAGAAAATTTTTCACGAGTGTGGTGAAGCACTGGCACAGGTGGCTTAGAGGGGTGGTAGAAACCCCAATCCTGGAAACACTCAAGGTCAGGTTGGACAAGGCTTTAAGCATCTAGTTGCAGGGAGGTTGGATGAGATGACCTCTAAAGGTCTCTCCCAACCCAAAGAATTTTAGGACTCTACGATTCTGTAAAATCTGGCTGTGCTCCTCTTGCTCGCTCCCCTCTCCCAAAGCTTTCAGAGCTGCGAGGTGTAACTCCTCATCGTGTTATTCTGCTTTTCTCGGAGAGCACGGATGCAGCCAAGCACAAAGGAACCCGCAAAGTCACAGGAGCACCCACGAGCGTTACACCAGTTCTCTCCAAATCCACCGTCTTAACAGCTTTCTTCAACCTAAGCCAAATCAGAGGGAATTTTCTTTTGAAATGCCACAAAAGCCTGCCAGGCTTTGAGGAGGAGAAGGTGAGAAGTGAAGGCAGAGGAGGAGCGGCATTAATACAAAATGTGCTGTTTCCAGCGCTCTAGACAGAATAAAGCCACGGTGTATCAGCAGTTTTGCCTTTCATCGGGACTAGCACACTCTGACATTTTGAGGCCGATCAGGTACGCTATAAATAAAGAGATGCCGCTAAGGGGCAAAGCTGAGTTGTGAAAAAGTTCCTGCAGGGCATCAAGCCCTCTGCAAAACCCTTCTCTCCAGCCACCCACGCAGGTTACAGGGAGGAGACCGGCCACAGAGTCAGCGTCGGTGCTTGGGAGACAGTGACTCGGGTCTCAGGCTGAGTCCTTGTAGCTCGTTCAATACAGCCAGGATTTTCAATCTTACTTTAAAAACAAAAAGCACAAAACCATCCAGTCAGTCACCTAAAACTTCAGGATGTTTTTATTTTCTGGGGGGCAAGCGGGGACATTGAAGGAAGGAGGAATCCGCATTGGCGCTACGGGTCTGTTTGCAGTTGAAGCAAGAGCTCGTTTTAGGCACAAGCGATTCAAGCAGCTGCCCAAGGGGACCTCTCTCCTCCCTTTAAGGCTGCCAGGAGGAATATAAAGCAGCGAACATACTGGCTGCACCAGCCTAACAGCGAGATAATCCGACCACTCAGACGCCGAACGGGCTCCTCATATCTTTAGGTATCCCAGAAATCCGCATCATCAAGCTGGAAACCTCTGCCTGCAAGATCCAGTGCATGATTTTAGCTTCAAGCCCACCTCTCGGCCCGCAGACCAAGGCTCAGAACTGCCACCCTCCCTCTCTCCCAGTGACGGGGCGAGATCCAAGTCGACTGTCCCCTCTGGTGATGCCGACGGGAACGCCTCTAACAGGCTGCTCAGAAACAACCGACTTTTTATAGCTCATTCACTAGAACTCTAATAACACTTCACATTTTCACCTCTAACACTGAGGCAGGTTCTCCACCGCTGACAAAGCTGCGGGGAACAGAGAAAAAAGCGCTCCCGAATCACCTTCAAATTCTCCAAGCTTTGTCAAACTATATCCAAAGCGAGAGGAATTAATCCTGTGAGCGACGTGCCCTTCTGCTCAACGTCTCTGCTGGAGACTCGGTTCTCACGCAGCTTGAGGGAGCACTCGAGAGCCAGAAATGGCAAAAAGCCCTTGTGAGAGCGAGAATAAAAGCTGCTCGCAGTCAGTGAAACCAGGCACTGCCTGAAACTTCTCCACAGAAGGGGCCTGAATTCTCCCTGCAGACGCATTTACAAACCGAAACCTGCAGCAGGTGTGAAGGCAGAGCTTTGTCAGACACTCCTCTGGCTGGTAGTGGGAAGAGACCCGGAGTTTTATCATCAGAGCCAGAGAACAACTCCAACGAAGGATGTATTTTGCTTGTAACCAAGACCTTCCTTACAAACGGCTCTTTTCTCTCCGCACAAGGATCCCAATCATGTCTTCCTACACAGAGTTAATAACCCACCCTCCTCAAGCAAATGCTGAGATGGTTTTAAGCAGAACTCTCAGTCTGCAGATCAGCAATGGCCAGGATTTTCCTGCATAGGACAGTCTATGGGGAATGTGCCTTCCTTGCCTGCAGCCCACACCTCCCAGCGGAGCTCAGACCCACCGGAACGCAGGTAACCAGGGGAAGAAATGAAGCCCAGGAGCTTCCTGTGGAAGCATCAAGCACCTGGGATGAAACAAGCGTGACTAGAAAGGGAACAGAAGGGTCCTGTGAGTGGAGCAGCAGCACCCACCTCTCAGCACCAACCTTAAAAGGCGCCAGAACAAGCCACAGCAACATCAGGAGAATCCCTCATCAGTCCTTCAGACTGCTGACGGCAACTCGATACAAGAACGACATGTAACTGGGGTCACATCAGTTTTCTTTTTTCTCCTTCCTTTACATTTTCATACCCACTTCAGAAGATCCCAGGTGAACCTTTCAAGCACAAAACCAGTTTGAATGCACCACCTTCCGCGGCTTACGCTCATTTCCAGTTCCACACTCACCTCCCATAAAAAAAAGAATCACCTCCTCTCTGTTCATGGAGACAGCCAGACCTGGAGCCTCAGGGATAGCACATCCATCAGGCTCCAGAAGGCAGGGCAACGCCACACATACCCCGTCACGGTGGGAATTCTCCCCTTGCTGCCAAGCTGAGGGAATTTCTCAGAAGGAAACCACCCACTCCAATTCCTAAGCCAGGGCTGCAGGTATGACACCAGCCTCTCTTGACAACACTGCACCCAGAGAAGGGATTCTGGAGAGGAGGAGGTGCTTTGTCACTGCTGACACAATTTATGGTGAAGCAGCCAGCCGGCCTGCAGCAGGGGGACTGCACAAGTTTTTGGGAGGCTAAAGCAAGTCTCCCGGGTAGGCCAGGGCACAGCAAAGGCTTGGGTGAGTCTCTTCCCTGAAGAAGAGCTCTTTCCACAGTAGACTGCTCATGGTCAAGAGCACAGGGCTTGTGTCCACCCAGTCAATTAGATCTTCTTCTGATCCAGCTCTGACCTCGAGTTATTTTTGCTCTGATACATTCTTTTTCCAACAAGGAAGGTCTCGTTTCCTCCTCTGCGGGATCCCTTCAGCTACATGAAGCTACGTCACAGACTGAGTAACAAGGACTGCTGGGGAGCAGCGTGGAGCGGCAGGGAGGAAAGGGCAGTCGTGGATATTTTAACCGGGATGTGTACATTGGGGGGTAAAAAGGCTTTATTAAAAGTGCATGCTTTGAATCAGAGGTACCGAGAGCAAGGAGTCCCCAAGCCCAGCCCTGGCTGGGGAGTGCAGCAGCCTTTGCAACCCCGAGCCCTGTCCATCACAAATCACCCGTCAAGTAGCCAGCGACTGAATGTTCTTCAGCATTTCATCGAAAGCCTCACGGGAAGGCGCTTCGGCGTTCTGGAAAGAGACCTTGATCCGGCTGTAGAGGCTGAAGGACTTCAGCTCCAGCCAGATGAATCCAAAGCGATCGTCGTCAAAGAGAACAAAAACACCGGGTGTTCGCTCAGGGCTGGTGAAGCCGTGGCCAGCAATGAGCCCCGTCCCATAAAAACTGCAAGGAGAGAACAACAAAAAAAAAAAGTATGCAAGAGGGTCATAATTACCCAACATTTAATGAAAAAAATACTAAAAAAACCCCCCAAAACTAAGATAAAGCCATTGCCAAATACATCGTCAGGTGCTACAGAACAGGGAGTTTTACACTCGGCTCCTGCCACACAGCACAAACCACTGTGGATACCATTTTAAGAAAAGAAACTCCCCAGTGCTATTTGGAGGTTGCTGCTTTTGGCTATTCTAATTTGCACCTGCACACCAAGGCTGAATATTATTTGATCCCAGTAATCCACCCGAGATTTACTTCTGCAACTCAAGGATCAAGCTAGGCCCAGATAATCCTCACAGAAAAGGAAAGTTGTGTTGAAAAGGTGACCAAGGAGGCAAACCTTGCGACAAAAACCCAACGGAAGGGAGAGAAAGAAAAAAAAAAAATCTAAAAAAAGAAACACCTAACCAGCGTTGGGGAGGAGTAAAAGGTCAGGCTAACCTCCAAGCAAGCAGCAGGCAGAGCAAGGTTTTATTCAAACACAACTCGGTTGTGACAGCAGGGGCCTTCGGGGATTAACCAGCAGGTTTTTCCATGAGCGCAGATGTTTGGCTGAAGGTCACCTGCTTAAGCCTCAGCTTTTGGGCTCTTTTCCCACACTCCATTCAGTACACTGCTTCACTGACTCCAGGTCCCACTCATTCTGCACGCTTGAACCTACTGCTTTGGGGTGCTCGGCACTCGTGAGACCTCACCTCAAGTAC
>NW_009714955.1:0-6999 GCF_000703405.1 Apaloderma vittatum
TTTTTAACCCAGCAAAGAGTCCACCTGTCTGGAGCGGTCTCGGCACGCGGCCCCCGCTGGCCTGCTGCAGGGCGTTTTGCCGGACAGACAAGGCCAAAACCAGGCAAGGGAGGGCGCTGACAGCCGGAGAGGACAGGCAGTCGTGTGCCCGCTCAGATCCGTGCCTGTACTTTGTTTTGCGTACCTCTGTACACATGACCTCAGTTGCTTCCACTGAGACAATGTCACGGTGATCGGAGTTACTAAACTGTTATCAGAACAGAAATAACGCAAGGGTTTCAGCTGCGTTCAAGTTGAAGCTGTGGTTGTAGCTGGAGCCATAGTTATAGCCAGAACTGTAGTTTTAGCTGGTATGTAAAATACTCAGGATGCTCTTACCAAACAGAATTAGTGGGACAATGGAGGTGTGAGACAGGTTTTCCACAAGCAGAGCTTATCCCCAAGGGCAGGACACTCTTATCTTCAAAGATGGAACACCCCAGGACTCCCAAGGGCCATTAAAATATGCAGAACCAGCCTAGGCCAGTCTTGGAGTCTCTTAACAAAGACAAGGAGTTAACTGAATGGAGCCCATCAACAGGACAGCCCGATGAAGACTATCATGATGAAGTAAAAGACCACCAGAGACCCCTGACGACCACTGAAAGACTGTATTATGCATGCGGGAGTGGGCGGCAACGTGTCAAGGAGTTCTCGGAAGTTGCATGAATATGTGTATCTAAACTGTATAAAAGCTGCACGTTTAGCCTTTCTCGGGGCACACACCAGGTGGAGCCATCCCAGGTGTGCCCAGCGCTGCAATAAAGAATACCTGCTTAATAGACATCAAGGCTATTAAGTTCTAATTTCGGCCTTTTCATGGCATCAATGTATTAACTCACGATGTGAGAATCCTGGACTTCATGTATTCCTTCATCACTGGAAGCACTTTTCATTATGTATTGTGTTATTATCTAACAAAGATAGCACTGTTAATACTTCAGTTGCATGCTGATAAAAAGAACAAGCTGTACTCTATAGCTTCAAAAGAAGTGACTTGGGTGTTGATTTCAAGTCAAAGTACCCGGCTGTGCGTCTAAAGTGGAGCTAAAGCTTTGCCATGACAAAAAATCCTTACCTTGACATTTCCTTGTTGACTAATCTAGAGAGGTTCCTGTGTAAAGGGAAAGCTCCAGTCTGCGGCAGGTGTGCAGCATCCAGCACACACTGTCCAGAGAGGTTAGACACAAGAATGTGGTTCAGAGCACTGGTTTTGTGCTCAGATTCCCTGAACAACCCTGACAGCAGCCAAAATTGACTTATAATTCCACATTCGCTATTACTATGTCATAGCATGTGTAAAGTCTGTTACTTGAAAAAAATCTAGTAGTGGAGTAATAAGCTCCTGTTGTAAACAAAAAAATGGCAAGGACACCTCCAGCCTCCCAACCAAAACAACCTCAGCATCTGCTCCACTCTTGTGAGACTCCACCTGGAGTACTGCGTCCAGTTCTGGAGCCCATAGCACAAGAAAAATATGGACGTGTTGGAGCACGTCCAGAGAAGGGCCATGATGATGATCAGAGGGCTGGAGCACCTCTCCTATGAAGACAGACTGAGAGAGTTGGGGCTGTTCAGTCTCCAGAAAAGAAGGCTCCGAGGAGACTTTATTGTGGCCTTCCAGTATCTCAAGGGGGCTACAAGAAAGCTGGTGAGGGGCTTTGTAGGATGTTGAGTAGTGATAGGACTAGAGGGAATGGATTGAAGCTAGAGATGGATCGATTTAGATTGGACGTTAGGAGGAAGTTCTTCATGATGAAGGTGGTGAGACACTGGCACAGGTTGCCCAGAGAGGTGGTGGATGCCCCATCCCTGGAAGGTTTTAAGGCCAGGCTGGATGGGGCTCTGGGGAGCCTGATCTGGTGGGGAACGTCCCTGCCCATGGCGGAGGGGTTAGAACTAGATGATCTTTAAGGTCCCTTCCAACCCTGACAATTCTATGATTCTATGATCTGCAGAATGCAACTCGTCATGTTTTCTAATATGTGTGGGCTTTTGCTACATGTGTGATAGCCAGAAAAGCAGTTTTTTCAATTCCCATTTTTCTCCCAAGTCATTCTTCTTTCCTTGCATGAATTCAGTGAACAGGAAAAACCACCCAGCTCATATTCATGGCCAGAATTAGTATTTACAGAGGTCTGAAACTGTTGAAACAGAGGTGATGAGGTTCTGATTGAAGAGTGAAAAAAGA
Source organism: Apaloderma vittatum (assembly GCF_000703405.1). Lineage (NCBI taxonomy): Eukaryota > Metazoa > Chordata > Aves > Trogoniformes > Trogonidae > Apaloderma > Apaloderma vittatum. The sequence continues at coordinate 2,231 of NW_009714955.1, forward strand.
AAGGTAACAAGTAATCATCTCAGAGGTCCAGTAGTCCACATTCAGCTTATACTGTGAGAGAGAAAGAAGAGGTGATATGTAGATGAATCAAAACCAGTCTGATCAGAGAACTAATGAAAGAATAAAGAAATAAAGATGCATTGTGACTATCTACAGCTTTCCATGCCCATCTTATTAGTGCTTTTGAATAGACCAGGATGCTGGAGATCTGTGTGGACTTTACCCAGTCCATAATGCCCGGTATCCAAAGCAGCAGACAGGATTTCAAGGATCACTGTGGGTATGTGATCTCTAAAAGAAGTTATGTTGTTATAAAGTAATATAATTAATAATGTTCTTATGCCATGCAGACTCAGAGTGGGCGGGGTGAAGAAGTCGAAAGAATAAATTAGTCAGGTGTGTTACAAAAGTATCCCAACAGCAATAGGTGAATTCTCCTGACGCTATGAATAATATGATTCACTTCTCTGAAAGAGGCTTGTTATAATCATATCAAATTTCGAAGCTCGTGGCTAGGCTGTTCCTCTAAGGGTTGACTGAAGGTTGCAATGATGTTAGGGGATAACTACTTTTCAGCTTCACTGGCACATAGATTTACACTGAGGTACAGGCAAGTTTTTCATTCTGCAAGATCTCAGTTCTGAGAAGGAAGATAAAACATGTCATTTTCCTGTCTTATATTTTTAATCAGGGTAATGAGTTGGCAATATAAATTACATCTGCAGAGTATGCTAGATAAAGTGACTAGCTAGTGACCTCTTTTACCTAAATGCTCCCTTTTAGATAGGAAATGCTTGATTCAGGTCCCTTCAAATATTGCTTTAAAAACCGTGTGTGTGGAACCACATAAAAAATATCAAAAAATTGTCAAAAATATTAAAATGCTTAAAAAAGTATCAAAGAAGATTAAAATGCCTACATAATAGGTCTGTTACATACATTAATGCAGAACAAAGTAATCAGCTAACATTTACAGTGAGCTTAAGTAAAAATATCCTACAGACACATGCCCTTACTTGATTAGTGTATTTTTTGTATACATATATTAAATCCTATTTTTTCTGTGGACTATCTGTTATAAATACAGAAGTGGCTGCCAAGAAAATATGTTAACAAATTGATAAACAAGTTTTGATTCTAATGGAGGAGGGGGAACACCAGACCCCGTATAAGCTGAGTAAGAGAGGCAGTAAAACACGGCTGAATTTGGAGTGCAGTGTGTTGAGAGGAATGCTCCCCATTGGGCCACGGCTCGATGACAACTCTCATTCCACATGGTACCACCATGTTTCCACCAAAACAGAGGGTCTTGCTCTCCTCTCTTTTCCCTTAGCCACTCATTCCCAGCACTTGAGCTGTGGTAACACAAGCACTCACGCAAGCTTTGATTTATTTTTTTTTCAGTCATGTCCAATGACAGGACAAGGGGCAACGGGTACAAGCTGGTACATAGGAGATTCCACAAAAATATTAGGAAAAACCTTTTCACTGTGAGGGTGACAGAGCCCTGGCACAGGTTGCCCAGGGAGGTTGTGGAGTCTCCTTCTCTGGAGACATTCAAAACCCACCTGGATGTGTTCCTGTGTGACCTACTGTACGTGATCCTGCTCTGGCAGGGGGGCTGGATTAGATGATCTTTTGAGGTCTCTTCCAACCTCTAACATTCTGTGATTCTGATTCTGTGATTTGACCAAAATTGGCTAGCTTCGTATATCTGATCAGCTTGTTCTATGGTGGCTAAACAAGGTCACTGTGTGTAACTGTGGCATTGATTACAAGTGCTAAATCATTTATGAAACTCGCTTCTAGTCTTATCCATGTATATATTTACATTATTTTGTGTTCAAATGAGGAGAGCTTTTGTGACTGCACCCTTCAGCTTCACAGGTGGGGACTAAATGGTTCACTTCTTGGTGAGTCTTTGCACTTACTTCACAAAACTGAAATGTCCTCTCTGACCCAGGATGACAAAAAAAAACCCAAACCCTCAAACTCACTAGTGCTACAGCAAGCGGAGAGCAAGTACCGTGAAGCAAGCACAGACATCATTTAGCCTAGCAGTGCTAAATGCCACAGCAGTACAAATACCAGCTGTCACGTGAGGGAAAGGATACATCTCTCCTGCCACTGTAGCACAACCGCAAGGAAAAATCAGCAATGGAGATGCAGTGATAAAGGTAGGGCTGGCTGATCATATGCAGCCTCAGTTACACCAACTGGGAGGAAAAGCAATGAAAGTAATGTGCAAGGTACTCAGTGGACTTCAAAAAATCTTTTTTTTCCGGTTTGAATCTGAGCTCTGCATGTTGCTCGTGACAGCAGGATAGTTACTGCTCTGTCCTTGCATGTAAATTGGATATAAAAATCTGTTCAACCAGAGAATTAATGAGTGTAACAGAAGGTCTTTTCTTTCCCCATCACTCACTGCTCGTTGCTCCTATAGTATGTGATGCCCAAAGAAGACTACGGGTAATATAAATGTGTAAACCTGTAAGGAATAAGAAATCTGTCTGCTATAGAAAAATATAATTAAATGAAAAGTGAACCAAGAGCACTAAAATAAAAATAGCATAGGCAGGAAGTAGTGAAAAGCCCGAGAGTACCAGTGGAAACCTTTACAGAGATAATTAATGTAAATAATCTTGATCTGAGAAAATCAGACGTAAGCATTTTGAAAGAAAGAGTAATATGAAGTCTCATGAATATGTTGGAAGAAAAGAAAAATATAGTAATTAACTTCTGAAACAAATAGTTTCTGTAGTCCACTAAGGCCTATTAAATGCATAAGCTCTGTTTGTTTTGTTGGGGTTTTTTAAGAGAGGTGTCATCTAGCTGATATGCACAGTAATGCTGAAGCCATTTGCTGTTTTTGCAATGGAAAGCAAAATTAATGTCAGTGTTTCACGTTCCCGTCATTTTACTAGGTCACCCTGGTAAATCTGAATACAATGCTCTATGGTTGTGGCAACTTGAGGTTGGCTTTGTTGCAATACATCCACATTAAAGCTACAAGGGAAATCCTGTAGCTGAAAATGCAGCAGCATATACACACTGGGCTGTTTCTGGAGACAGGAATACCTGTGTCCTCATCTTTTGTATTTCGATCTCACCAGAAGCTCAGCTGAGGCATGGAATTTGACACATACCCAAACCTCCTGGCTTTGGTCTCCAAGGGCATGATACTCCTGATATGATGAAATGTGACAGCAGGTTGCAGCTGGCAACAGCTTGAACTTTAACCTGCTTGGACAAGGTGGTTCTCGTTACTTCAAAGGCCATCATGGTATGGAACATGCTTACCAGGAGCCCTTGAATTAAATGAAAACTGAAAACCAGTTTAATGATCTTCAGCTCTGGGCTTTTGGATGTATTAAAAATGCTGATGCTTGTGCCAATTTCCAGTGACAATCCTTCCTCAGATGCCTGTCAAGCTGAGGAGGGCAAGCGGTGACTGTGCAGCAGGTTGTCAGGTACATTCACTTCTGTGCAAACCATTTGTTTTAATTCCTTGTTAAGGACCAAGAGGCTGCTGGAGCTGCTTGCAGGGCTGGGACCATCATTTTTGCTGGCAGGGGAGAACTCCAGCTCAGGGCACCTTTCTTCACCAAAAGGGTTGTCAGGCATTGGAACAGGCTGCTCAGAGAAGTGGTTGAGTCACCATTCTTGGAGGTATTTAAAAGACGTATAGAATCATTTTGGTTGGAAAGACCTTTAAGATCATTAAGGCCAACTTCTGTCTAACTCTACCAGGCCCACTTCCAAACCATGTCCCTGAGCACCATATCTAGGCAGCTTTTAAATACATCCAAGGATGGTGAATCAGCCACTTACTTGTGAAGCCTGTTCTGATTTTTGATAACTCTGTGTAGAAGTTGTTCCTAATGTCTAACCTAAACTTCCTCTGGTGTAACTTGAGGCCACTTCCTCTTGTCCTATTGGTTGTAACTTGTGAGAAGTGATCAACCTCCACCTCACTAAAACTCACTTTCAGGTAGTTGTAGAGAGCAATAAGGTCTCTCCTCAGGCTCAGAGAATCATAGAACCATTCAGGTTGGAAAAGACCCTTGGGATCATCGAGTTCATCCGTTAATGGTACTCTCCAAAGTTCACCCCTAAACCATATCCCCCAACACCACATCTAAACGACACTTAAACACCTCCAGGGAAGGTGACTCGACCATTGCCCGGGCCAGCCTGTTCCAGTGGCTGACTACTCTTTCTGTGAAAAAAATTTTCGTAATGTCCAGTCTAAACCTCCTCTGCTGCAGTTTGAAGCCCTTCCCTCTTGTTCTATCGCTGATTACCTGTCAGAAGGGACCAGCACCAATCTCTCTACAATGTCCTTCTTCTCTTCTGACTAAACAACCCCAGGTCCCTCAGCTGCTCCTCACAAGACTTGTTCTCAAGACCCTTCACCAGCTTCGTTGCCCTTCTCTGGACCTGCTTTCATACCCTGCGGCACCCAACCCTGAGCACAACGTGTAGCTGTGGTGCTTCAGGACATGGCGTAGTGCTGGGCACCACTATTTTAATGGTTGAACTCGACGATGCTCGAGGCCTTTCCAGCCCAAACGATTCTGTGGAATTTCATTTGTCTTTTTAATAACGGGGCCTTTCAGAACGAGCAGTCTGCGTCAGCCGCTGTGATCTCACACCTCTCTTAAAAGCAGCAGCTGGTTTAGATGGCTTTTGAAATACAATTGTTACGGGGAGAAAACAAAACCAAACAAAACAAGACAAACACGCACGGAGGGGCAGGCCCTGCCCGA
>NW_009714956.1:0-28052 GCF_000703405.1 Apaloderma vittatum
CACTCTTTGCATGTGTGTATGTATGTACGTATCATGAATAAAAGTAGTGGGATAAGCAAATAATTCAAGGATATCTACATCCCAGAATTAAAGGATATTGACGTTCCTCCAACCTGGTGTCTGCCAACCAGTAAGACGCATGATCAGGCAGTACTGAACTGTTCTCTAGAAACAGCCAAAACTAGCGGGAGCCCCAAGCAGCGGGGCTCTTCATCCCAGAGTCTCTGCACTCGAAGTTAAGCGCCACAACCCTTCACCACCACCACCCCGCACAGTTAAACACAATATTAGCACAATATTAGCAGTTACAGATCATTAATAACTGAGTAGCGCCTTTCAAAGGACCAGAAAACGTTCAACGAGTTCTGAACATCGAGATGTGAATTTGCCTGTATTGTGAGCTCAGGAAAACTGCCAAACCCTCGAAAGCAAAGGTCAGTAACGGAACCGCACCTCCAGGCACAGCAACCCATTTGGCACGAGGGTTTAGTAACAAACATAGAAACATGGGGAGGAATGCGCCGGGAATGACAAGCACATGGTTTCAACTAGAAAAATATCACCAGTGACAGGTAGGGAGCTGCAGAGGCGCCTCTCTCCCCCCCATATGGCTGACAACAAACAAATTGCTCCTCTGATCCTTCCGTGCCACTTCCCGCTGAGCAGATTTCAAGCAACGCTGCTGGCTCCTTGTCAGAAAACAATGGGCTAGAGCCCTGCTCTGCAATAAATGGTTCAACCAATTTACTGCCTTCATTTGAAACTCACAGGAGTATTCCCAGTGCCTGGACTCTAGTTCTTATTTGGCAAATGATTTTATTATAAACTGGTATCATAGTGAATCCATTTTCTTTAAGGGGTTTTGCTGCTGTTTAATGGACTGTCAGTATAATTTAGATTTCATCTATTTAAACTCATTCAAGCCTGGCTCCTGATTGTACAATAAATGGAACATATTTCTATTCAACAAAATTAATGACAGCTAATTGTAGTCTGCAGTTCCTGATTTCATAAAAGCAACCGTTCTGCAGCTTGGGCACCCAGCTACATGATTTCCCACACCAATTATTTTTCTGCACTTTTCATGCATGTCTACAACAGTATACAGTTGTTCTTGCAAGGCATTCAGACATACTTTGTTAACAACTTTGACACAAAGCAAACCTTTTCTTACAGAAAGCAGTGTTACCAAAAACGGCTGCACTGAAAGCAAAGACATTGTAGATGCTCAGTCACTAACACACACTAGGGTATCCTCCTGTCTCAGAATTGTTTTTCTTTTTCAATTAAATACATGAAAAGCTGGGAGGGGTGGGAGTAAGTGTGTAGGCCACTTAAAAAACCCCAAAACATCAGTTAGACTAAAAGCTCCCTCTTTAGCGACAAATAAGCTTTACTGCACACGTGCCATTTAAAAATTCGGGGGGGTTCCTGATCTTTTAAGGCTGCGACCAGTTTTTGCCGGAGGTCAACAATTGCTCCCAGTGCTTCTCTCTGATATTTTACAAATGCCCACATAACCATCAGGCTCTGAAACCTCAACTGGGTGTGTTCCAAAAGCTCTTCACATACACTAATTTCTAAAGGACTGTGGAAGACACAAAAAGACAAGCAGCACCAAAACCCGACCACCTTGCTGCAGGACCTCACTTTTCTAAATATCCTTAACTTTTTTCCTATTAAAAAAATCCCTCATGTGCAAATTACAACACACTGGAACAATGGCTACAGATATTTTCCTCAACCTTACGTGCAAGCATTAATGCTAAGCCTTAAGAAACCAACAGAAGAAGCTGTCACGGTCTACGTGAAATCAGCTGAACAGGCTTCATATCTTCGAACAGTGAAGAAGAAATGACCAGTACACAGTGGGTCCCCAAAGCTGTACTCAGTGTGCGAAGTGGCATTTTTACACAGCTTTAAGAGGTTCTTCTATTGGCCCACGCGTAATTACAGCTCTATGCTCCAGCAGCCAGAACGAGCACACCGAGAGGGCCTGGAAGCGAAAACTCTTCTACTCCCAAACCCACCACAAACACCAAATGGTTGCTTAACTTCTCTCCCTCAGCCACCCTTTTGATAATTAAAGTGCAACACACTACAATACCTCATCAAAACATGGCTGGGTTTATTTCTGTAGCCCTCGGCTAGGAAAAAAGAATTGCAGCCACTACTATTTTCCTAGCGACTGGCCCATCGCTTTGGCTTCCCAGTTAGACCAACAGAAAGAGTAACCTGCTTTACAAGCTGGTGGTGCAGCCCTGAACAGAAACACTGGTTCAGAAGGGGAAAACCAGAGCGAGGATGATTTTCACAGAATGCTCTACTTCAAATACTGCAGTCTGTTGCCTCAAATCCTGCTGTGGTGCAAATACAGACACTCCCCTCAAGAAAGCTTATGGGATATTCTCCCTAGTACCCAAGTATCCTAGGATCTCCTTAGTACTCCAGAGTGAAGCAGCCAAGGTTAGTCCCAGAATCACAATTCTGACAAATTACATTTCCCTCCCTTCTCCAGTTTATCAGAAAAATCTCCAGATAGAAGTCAAAGCCATCCTCCGGCATAAATCGCTGCATTTCCCAGAAAGCATAACTTTTTGCTTAGGTTAGTATCTTTCTACATCCATTCTCTGCAAAAATAATTCCTTTAAGCAGCCTGCAAAACCACTCGCCACTGTGTCCCACAGTTACCTATGGTAGTTCAACACCATTTCTCAACTAAAGCTGCTGCAGTCACACATACAAAAAAAAATTACATCGACAAGGCATTCACGTATTCACATTCATCCTATAACAGCTCCACACCACCGTGTCTTTCAAGGTATTTTCATTTCGCATTAAAAGCTTCTCGGGGAACATGTTATGAAGTTCGTTTAGTACACAGCATGTGTTTATAGAGTTCATGTAATCTAGGAATGCTTCATTATCATAGTCAGTGGAAGTCCATCTCGTTTTGTCAGTGATCTTTTGCTACAATGGAACAAAGGGACGACTTGCAGATAAAACGTTAACAACAACCTTAGAGAGAAAGCCTCACCTAAAATTCTCCACTCGTGCACTTCACCTGTTATGAAAACACTACCACAGTTTCATAGGGTGACACCACAGCCAACACGAACATCTACCTGTCAGCCCAAGGCTGGCGAAACGCTGTCCCCCCGCCCCTTGGACCCGTCACCTCCGCCAGCTCCACATACAAAGGCCAAACAAAGCCAGAGGGATCCACTTGCCAGATCAATCTTGATCTGCACTTAAGGCTCCATCTGTCAAGCACCAACAGCTGTCCATAAACACAGCAATGTCTGCCACGTTTAAGAGCAAACACATCATCGTTTTTCTCTCCCCTCCCCCTTTGGCTTATGGATACCGCTTACACCGACAGCACGTGTACAGACAATTAGTTATATGAGTTAACAATGTATGCTGTCACGTTGCCTGAATTATTTTCTGCACTTCATTCTACTCACCTGCTCACCCCATCTTTAAAAACTACGCTTTTCATAAAATCTCAAATGCTGAGAATAAAAATTAATTACAAGCACTGTTGTATCCAATAGCAGAGAACAATAACTCAAGTTTCAGCCGCATGTAGAAACAGTTTTCTACAGACTTCAATCAACTTCAAAAGAAAAATCCATCTGTGATGCCTTTACGGACTTTCAAATGCTTTCATACGTTTTGTTAACCCTCCTGACATGTTCTAAGGCTCACCTACAAATCCAGGACTTGTCTCTTATTTTTTTCCTTATAATTACTAAAGGAGGAATAGGCAAAGACTGCATTTTTTTCCCTGAAACAGAAGTCTTAAAGCTAACACCCTCTTCTAAAAAAAAAAAAGGATTATTACAAGTTTCCCTCACCACTATCCACATATGCAGAAAGGGTCAAAACAGGGATGTGTGTGTGAAAAATAAGGGAACTCCTATAAACACTTCCCAAGCATAAAATTCTTTTCCCTCCCCAACTTTTTAGCAGTCTCATCACTGTCAGAGCCTGTACCCATTTCCTGCATCTTAGTTTCACCAACACTCAACCCAAACACCAGTAACACCACTTAGTAACAAAGTAAATAGAGGAAGTACTTCGGTTTGGGTTTTGATTATGTATGTTTTCATAAAGCTGATGGAGGTTTCTAGATTAAAACAACTGTTTCAGCAATTTCCTCAGTTAGAACAACACTAAATGTCTCAGCACAGTTGTAATAAAGGGAACATTTAACCATTAATTACACCAGGAAGTACTAAAGCTTAGAAATTAGAAGTCCTACTGCTGGCTCGCTAACCAAATTGATGCTGGATTTGAAGATAGCCAGGAAAAAATCTCCGTACAGGCAGCTGTTAGGTAAATGTAATTCTGGTTCCACTGACTGCAACTGCCCTGCCTGGCCACACTCCGCAGGACACGCTGATGTCGAGCCTGCAGATTCACAGACAAGATGACCCAGCACCTTTGGTTATTTTCTCATTGTGATAGATAGTGCAATAACCCAGCACCTGCGAGCTGCAGATCCGAGCCACTGAACACGGCAAACTATTTCGTAACTTATGAAGTGCTCCCTTTGAAAAATGGCCACGTACTCTATAATCACAGAACGAACCCAAGTGAAAAGTAGTAAGATCTCACTTTGATACATTTGGTGACAACTGAGCAGCAGTATTTCACACCAGTGCATCCGACCTGCAAATTCAGTCTCTCTTCTCTTCTCTGATGCCTGTCTAGGCAATAGCTTGGGGGTTATGCTGCCTCCTGAGTAGCACTCGGGGACAGAAATCCAACAATATTTTAAAGGGGCAGCAACCTACAAATACAGAAAAGTTAGTCCTCAAGTTCTATTTTCCAGTAGCAATATCTCACTTTCATTCCAGTCACAGTGATTTCCCATACCTTCAAATACAAAGAAACCCAACAAAACAACTAGACCAACAAGTCCAACAGCTGACCTAAACGGTGATTGCCTGAAGCAGAGACATGATCCTGTTTTTTCATATACTAGGGTAGGTGTTCCAGGATCTACGTGAAGCTAATTCTGCCCCTTTACCTGCACCTATCAAGCCACACTTCCCATATCTAACACTCCGCACCTCCTCCTCCAGCTTCACACAGATCTCAGAACACCTAGAACAACGGTGCCCTCATGCAAGCGCTGCCAAAGCCATTTGCTGGAAAACGATGAAGTCCTGTAAGCGCAGCACTCTCCCTGCAGAAGCTTTTCACCTCGTGTTACCTCACGGCGAGTCCTCTTGCTGATGTGCTGTTTATATAGCTACTGATGTCACTGCAGAAACAGATCCTCATAAATCCTTTTAATTCCTGCAGATCCTTTTAAATGTTTCTACGTGGGCAGAGCAAACAATATTGTCCTCATCTCCGAGTGACAAAGTCATCTGTTTTCCTGATGCTCCAAATCCACTTACTTTCACCCAACAAAGTTTTTCCAGTCCAGCTCTCAAGGTGCCATCATGGTGACATTACAACAGTCTGCTCAGTAGCAACAATATCCCCAGGATTAAGTTCTGTGGCTGTAATATAATAATTCCCCTTCCTGACATGTTGAAGAGACCAAGGGGACAGGGACCATACAGCTTCCTCCAGCATGAAACGCAGGCAGGAGTTCAGAGAACAAAAAGGAACAGGACAATAAATGTACCCACATGACCAGCTATTATCTCCATGCAGATGTTGCTGGTATGTACTTTTTCTGGAACCTTACCTCGTTTACTTTATAAGAGCAACCTATTGCGATAATGAAAAGAAAATCTCCATATTCAAGGACAGGCTGAAGATACACAAGAAAAATACCTCCATACCTCAGGTCCTCGTAAGATTTTAAGTTGTTGCCCTCCTGAAGAGGGAGGGGAAAAACAGTTCTCTGGAATGGTATCATCACTACCTTTTTCATCTTTCATTACACTGGCCAGAAACTTACTGACAGCACTACTTGTTTTCTGTCACGTAGCTCCCTCTTACAGGTAGGCAAATCAGTATTTTAACCATTCTTTAATAAGCAGAGCCTATACAAAAGCCACTGCTATTACTCAACGGTGTTTGGAGTGACACAGGCACTTGGAAAAAGCCCGGACTGCTGCTCCAAAAGCACCTCAGCCACCGATGCTCCGCCAGCCGTTCGACTGACGGCGCTTCAGCGCGTTCCCCTACACAGAAAATCCTACAGCGAGACCGATTGTCTAACCCAAACAACAGATGTAGTTATAAAGCCTGGTTTGCACAGCAGAGTAGCAAAGCCCTCGAATTTATGTACAGTCTGACAATTAAAAAAAAGGAGAACTGCAAAAAATATATAAAAAAAAAAATCAGAGTACAAAACAAGGCGACCAGTTTTCAAGCACACCCAATTAGGAGCCATGTGTCGCCCATATTGCCCGTGCACACAAACGGCACGGGAAGAAATCAAGCCTTTCAAACCGCGCTGCGTGTTGGCAGAAGCCGGGAGGCTAGAAAGGAATCAATCTGTACTAGAAACGGAAGGAAATCCAGCATTAAATAACCTGCCTGAATTTAAGAGGAGGAGGAAAACAATAATCAGTCTCGAGGCAACTGTCTTATGCTATGACTACCTTCAGCTATGGAAGCCTCTAAGCAAATCAGAGTACAGACTGTTTAATGAAAATTCATTCGTAACCGTAACAGTCAGTCTGACAAAAGTAACATTAACAACTGTGAGGGGAAAAAAAAAAACCCGCCTCCAAACCCCTCCAATCCTACAGATGACATCTGAAGGGAAATGGGAAGGAGGTTGTGGAGCCGAGAGGACAGATGGGGAACTGGGCCAACAAGCTTTTAGGGACAGGCCTGTGTGATTTCCAACAAAGTCGAGAAGATTAATTGCATAGTGTTGTCTAAGCTCTACTCAATAAATTTTAATACATGGTTTAAAGCTATGCATACAATCATCATATCTCTGTAGGAACAGTATTATATAGTAACAATACAACGTAACCTTTCATTTGAAAAAATTCCAGTGATTTCGATTATTTTTTTACCGTTTATCTGCTATTACTCAAACATCGCTGCTGAGCTCGGCAGAGAAAAAAGAGTCATATTAAAGTGTTGGATTAAACACTAGGCAGCAATGAGGTAAACACAGAGTCACATTTTTAACCAAGATCTTCGTAGTCAGAAAATGCAGACCTTTTGCATTTATCAATACCAGAGTATTTAAGAGAATGAATCAAATGAATGGAAAAGATTTTCCTGTCCTTAAAGCCTAAAAAGCTGTAGGCTGAAGACAGCTATCCATTCTGCACACACCTTTAATTTTCATCTTTCTAACACCTCGCTGTGCAAGCCTCATTAATTTAACCTCTCTTAATCCCTCTTAAATTTTACATAATTTGTACCCTTAGCTACAAATGCATCTCCCTATACGTAACCCAGCCATAAGACAGAAGCTAAGATTTTCTTTTGTAATACATGCCAAAACTGCTTTCAAATATATTACACACTGGGAAGCGTATTCGAGATTTCACTGCTGTTAAATTATGTTTTAAGTAAAATTTAAAAATCAGTATAGTCAACTAAGGTTTCAGCTAGGCTCATGGCTCTCCAACAACGAGCTGCCCAATAATGTGCGTTCTCATTGCTCTCTGCAGCTTTCAAGGTGAGATAGACAAGTTTAAAAAAAAAAAAAAAGCAAAGAGCAAACTAAACAGAAGAGTTTCAAGGCAAGGGTACATCTCTTATGCTAATTAGTAACGCTGAAACGTAAAATTCAAGAAGCAGGTTTTTAAGTTACAAAACATATAAAGTATCTCGATTATCACGAGCTCTACGACTTTCCTTGTTCTTTCACTAGATAACCTCCTCCAGATCAGACACGATCACTTTCCCTCACCACTTTTCTTCAAACCGTGCAGAAAGACAGAGAAAGACAGAACGAACCCAGCTGCCTGTGGCCAGCACTAGCTGAGACGGGGCAGACCGGCTTTCAAATCCTTTACGAGACCGCGCAACCTCTTCCAGACACCCACCGGTCCGGTAAGGAGGAGCTGCTCCCCGATCAGCAGTTCTGCAACCACCACCACCAAAACACGGCGGCTGAAGCACTGGGCTTCCTGGAGAAGGCTGTTCTCCCCCACCAACAACCACGGGAGCTCCCTGAAGGCCACTAAGGGCTACGAGTACTCGGCCAGCACTTGGAGAGCATTCCCTGCGCGCAGGTTCTCCGACTCACCTCCAGGCTGATGCTGTGACCGAGGCTTTACCTTGCATTTCACTCTGTAAACAGAATCTCCGCCAGCGGGTAAGTGCTGGCAAGTGAGACGGTTCGGGCCATAACCAAAGCTCTTGACAGCCTGCATGTAAAGATTTCTCTTGGGAATGGGTACTCTGGTGAAAAACACAGCACAAACAAACCACCTAAGCTCTCCCCCCACCACCAGCACTTCCAGGCTCTCTCCCCTCCTTTGTTAATCACCTGGCAAAGGTGCAGACTCTGTGTAACTGCAGTACTGAGGCCTGCTGTTCCGCAAATACTCCTCAGCCCAAGTCCTGCTCCTACCACACAAAGCGCTGACACTTCTCCATCCTGCTACAGGCTAAAATTGAGATCACAAACTGATTTTCCATCTTAATTCTAAGCAAAACCTTTTGGCGACAAAGACAGTGTACTGCATTGTACCACTGAGCCCACACAACAGCTGTTCCTAACAGATTCTAAATTATTTTTCATCCTCTGACACCGAAAATAAGATTGCCACCAAAGCTGACGCTGTTACAGGCTCCCTACTGCTCGAGCAACAAGTATAACTGAGCTACAAGCCCTGAGCAAGAGAAAAACATGCCATTGCAAACCATCCCAAGGATGTCTGAAGCATTTCAATAGACAAGCTATTCTGACAAACACGGGTAGATTCAAGTGACAGACTTCACAACTTTCACACGGAAACAAGTAGGGAATGCAATACCTCCAAACCCAGCAGAATTTCAGCCCAGCCGTATCTGCAGCTGATAATGCCCCCCCCACACACAACCAGTATTTTAGAGCCTTTACAGCAACTACAACTGGATAGAGCATTTAAACCGAGGGCACCTCTACTCATACAATGAGATTTTAGTAGCTGAGATATACGGCACCTCATGGTAAAATTGGACAAGGTTTTATCTCATTAGTTTCCATGGTTCTTAGTTTGAATCCATCTATTTTGCTCCAGCAGCGTTGCTACAGCACACCGATCTTTTTACAGAGAAGTAATATAAAACTACAAGAGCCCTTAAGCCAGTGCTTTGAACAGTAAAGCCAAACATAACTACTTCCTGAGGTGGAACAAACAACTGCAATCAACACTTCTAAAATGCTGTGTATACGAATACAGAAGTTTTTACTCAACATCGAAGACGACAGCTGAATAATCTAATTTTAAAGCACAACTTAGTTCTGAGGAAGACGTTAGCTGGCAGCAGCCACGGTAGTTAGATCCTGAAACCTTATGTGAGACCCTACAAACCTTATGTGAACTTGGCTGTAATGAACAGGCAAGTCCAGGACATCCAGAGCACAGCGCAAGCTTCTGCTTTGGTCCCTAAAACATCCCAGACACTTGCTGACACCGACCCTGCCTGTTCTGAGCAGTGGCTGAGCTGCTGTGCATAGTCATTAGTCGGCTGTTAACGAGGGGGGTGAAATCAATGGCCTAACAGGTATGAGATCTTAGGTCACCTCATTTATATTTCACAAACAGAAAACAGGGAGGAGCTCTACAAAGAAATCAGATTTGCAGAACAAAAGTGTCAGAAAGGTTGGAAGATACCTGTCACCTAGTCACATCTCTAGCCCAGATCAAGACTTGTTTAGAAGCTGGAGCCAAGAGCTCACAGCTTTACGCAATTTAGTTTCAAAATTCCCAGAGACAGAGATTCCATATGATACACTACTAATATAGTAGAAAAGAAAAAAGGGTGGCTCTTTTTCAAACAGGAGTTAAGTTCATTCCAAAAAAAAAAATCAGATATTACAAGATATAATCAAAAGCTTTTGCATGCATACCCAGATTTGTCTCCAGTGGAACGGTGGCAACCTGCCCCTAGGACAATCATAATTTAAATTAACAGAGAGCACATTGTGCTGTCTGCTGCAGCCAGCTAACGAGTAGCTCTGGTGCAAAATTACTTTCAAAGGAAACATAACATAGAATTTCTTACCTCCGGGCCTGTACACAACATCATCCTCCGTGATAAAAGAAGTTATTTCACCGTTGTCTGTTCTCTCATATCGGGACTTCTTCTTGGGTGGTTTCTTTTTGCTTTTCTTTGTGGACTCCTCTGTGGTGGCACTGTTGTTGTCATTGTCCTCGTCTTCACTGTGGTCACTTTCCGCATAATTCTTGGCGCCTCCTTCCAACGTACAGCTCCGCCGAGGACGCGAGTTCTCGCTCTCCCTCGCCTTGTCTCTCTTGTCTCGCTCCTTATCCCGGTCTCTATCCCTGTCCTTCTCTTTGTCTTTGTCTTTTTCTTTGTCCGCTGTCATGATTCGCCACGTGCCTTCTTCTGTCCTCTCACGGCTGGGCCTCCGTGAAAGGTAGACAGTGAGCCTGGGCTTCAGTCTTCTGAATTTCTCACTCAAATCCAGGAAAAATTCAACCACTCCAACAACCCCAGCGTTTTAAAAAGGTTCTTGAAGGGGAGGGGTGGGGGGAAAAAGAGGGGAAAAGCCCATGTTAATATTCAAAATTCTTTCAGTTTCTGAAAATAAGAATTAAAACCAAAGAAAACCCCACATCCGAAAGCAATTTGGCACGGAAAACACAAGACAGTAAAACACAAGGCGGTCTTTTGAAGTATTTGTAGAAACGGTAACTTATGAAGAGTCTGTAAAATGAAGCTATCCTCAAAAAGTTCTCAATTCTTTAAAAAAAAATCTTTTGTTCACTACAGAAATATAATAACTACCTGGTCAGGAAGCGCTCACTGAGAACACGTATCATTTTATACCTGAAGCTAAAGCAGCATGCAAGTGGGGAAAAAAAAAATCAGGAAGGGACAAGTACAAAAAAGGAAGAATGTACAACTTTTTTTCCTTGAAGCAAATGACAAGGTTGATCAAAGGGCTGTGCTGCTTTACATCTCAGCACCACGAGCAAGGGCTGCCCTGGTACCGGGCAGAGAAAGCCTTCTGCACCTCAAGTCTTCCCCCCACCCCACTTGTCCAAAAATCGAGCTAACTTGTAATCCACAGATCACAGGAACGAATTAATTGAGACCAAACCACAGTAGTTACAAGCACACAAATTCTGCTTTTCCATATATCACAAATTACACCTTTGGCACTTGCTTTACCAGTAGCAGAACACACGGAGATGGATTTTACAATTATCACCTTCACACACTCATTTTCCTGCTGGGGAACAGGAAGGGAAGAGATAATATTGAGCTTTTACTTCCCTGATCATTTAATCAATACAGTTAACATCAACTGCATCTCTTTTTTTAACTCCAATGCAAGTTTAGATTTAAAAAACAGGACTTGCTGTTATAGGAGCAGTCTGAACAGTTACAGCTACTACTGAACAAGACTCATACCCTTTCTTTCTGTAAATATTCAGCAAAGAAGACTATTTCCAGAAGGGCGCATCCAACACACAAAGGTAAGTTGTGCTATTTTTTTCCCCTAGCTACCAATTCAGGATAAAGTTGAATTTACCCAAAACCAACTCCTCAGTTTGGTCCAACTCGAAATTAGCCCACAGCGTGAAATGCTACAGCAGGAAAGTCAGGGAGCTAGGAAGGATGAATGCTCCTGTGTTAGGCATCTGAAACCACATTATAGAAGGGAAAAAAACGACTACTTTGATTTTTAAGAAGTCAGCTGAGAAGTCAGTGATCCTGTGTATTTGAAATTTTTCCACTCTTACATGAAGTTCAGACTACAGTATTCTTGTCCCTGTTGACTACTACTGCCAGCGACAGAAATATCCAAAGAGAGACAAATTGCCTTTGCTGATACAATTCAGACTGTGGCTCGAATCTCTCAGGCATTTCCTGAATGAACCGATCATCCAGGTAGGAAATGATTCTATTTTCTTCCCTCCTTATAGCAGCTGCCATCATTCTGATAACACACAAGGGGAATCCAACACAACTCCCGTGGAGAAGACCACAATGAACCTGTCAGTCGCCAGAGAAGTTGCGGCTGACGGCGATGGCAACCCTCTGCGGGACTTCAGAAATGTCTTCAGTTTCTAGGGGCTAGGAAATTCCCCAGTAGCAAGCTTGAGGGGTTTTTTTCCTATTGTTGGTGATACAAAATGCACTTGAGAGAGCAAATAATCTATTCATTTTGAATGAAAACTAATTACTTTCCCAGGGCAATCAAAAACCTACAGTGGCATCTCAACCTACGTACAAGAGAGGTTTGTGTGTTCCCAAGATCAGTAACCAAAGCTATAGGATGCACCTTAAAATTGTATTCAATTACCAAGGATGGATAAAATCCAGCCACTTCTGATGATTCTCATATACTAGCCCAGGTTCTGAAAGACTCAATTTTTGAGTTCAGTACATAAACACAAGGAACCAAAGCCTAATCAAAAGAAAAATTCTTCCATAGCTTTTTCCCTTGCTTCTCACCTTAGTTGTGTTCTATCACTGCCCGCTCCTGTTTATTAAAACTCGAACGTTGTTGGCACGTTAATTTTTGAGAACTTAAAGGAACTCCGCTCACATCTTACACCTAGCCGTTAGGTTTACCACCAGTTCTTAAGCTTACGCAAGGTCTGAATTGTGCAATATCACGATGGAAAACCAATTTCTGTTCATGACATCTTCCAGGGAAAGAAAAAATCCCTCCTACAGAGCCTGCCATGAAGCACAAGCGAAGCCTCCGAAGGCCAAGGAGCTGCAGAGGAGCCACTGACGAGTCCCAGTTCTCACCACTAATGAACAAGCACAAACACTGCAGGACCTGCTAGAACTCTCCACAGAACTGCAGATTAAAGCCCTTGTTTCTCTCAGATTAAATTTAAACAAAGTACTTCAGTGTTTTTATTACAAGTCCAATTATTACAGGCTTCCCCTCCCCCCTTTTTTTTTTTGCACAACAAAGTTCTGCACAAAAGAGTAACACTGAATAAATAAATAAATGCTATTTTCATAATGATCTAGTTTACTGCAGGGCTGTGCAAGAATTTGCATATACCACAATCAACTCAGTGTGTTCATTTATGAAACTTCCAGCTACAAAACATACAAAACTGACAACCTCCTCTTAACTCCTGTTTCAGGAGAACCCATACAAAAGCAATTTCCTGTCCAATGTATTTAGGAACAGTATGGGAAGCCTCTTCATCTCATGGGAATCTCGACTGGCATTAAAAGGCAAGGATGAAATCTCCACCGCAAGCGTCACTCAACTTTCTCTCACACACACACATCCAAGACTGTTTTACAGCAAAACACACTGAATTTCAAAAATATCTCAGGACTAAAAACCAACATCATCAAGAAACTGTGCCTACTTTTCCCTCTCTAAAAAGAAAGCAATCACAAAACCTGAAGAGTAGTTACACCACGACTTGGGGGGACACGCACAGACAACACAAAACCAACAATCAACAGCTGAAATAAAACCAGACAGAGGATTCCCTTAAACAACCTCAGGTGTGTAGCTGTAATACAGGACTACCAGAAGAGCAAATAAAAACTGTTCTATCAGCAACTGCCTAATTAATCTGGAGTCATTATTGCCTCAGAGAAGTACTTGATAAATAATCTTTATTATTTAAGCAACAGTTCAAGCATGTTTTAAATATTCCAAGACATATTTTGTCTCTACAGTGAAACACAACATTGCCCCTTGTTATCTCACTTCTTTTTACTCACTAACACCAGAAATCAAAAGCAAATAGCAATTAATAAATAGAAGCATACACACAGCATTTAGGAAGATCTCTTCAACCATAAGAGCAGAAAATCTCTTACAACTGAAGTACCTCACCTAAACTTAAGCTTTTGCATTTCATCTCACACATTCTTACATCGACCCCTGAGCAGGAGCACACCACCCACTCCACATTCAGAAGCTCTAACGTTGCCTAATCACTCTTGACCAAAATGTAAATACTGAGAGAACCCATCCGCTGACTCAACACTATTCATCAGCTCCAGATGTAGTGGTGGGTTAAGCACTTTTATCATTCTGTATGTAATTACTCATGGAGACGGAACCCATAAAACTAACACTATCACAAAAATTAGAAAAGCACTGCGAGCCTTCTTTTTTGTTCTGTAAAGTAAACTGGGATAATACGTCCCTTATATTGCCAAATACAGTAACCACACAGATGTTTAAATCTGGATTAGGACAGCAGAAGCAAATACATTGAAAGATTTTTAAGTGGTTTTGGCAAGCTCTGGAGCTTGGGTTTCCAGTTATTTTACTCACTGGCAGCTCCTCATTCTCACTCTACCAAACCACCACCAAAGCAGCTGCGTCTGTCATCATACGACAGAAAAGGAATTCAAGTTACGGCACCACAGGGTGAAGAGCATTAGCTGCCTTTGAGACTGCTTTACTGCGTCTTCCATGGGGATTTTTTTCAAGATTAATCTCAGAAAGAAGTCATTTAGGCTAAAAGGGGAACGTTCACTTTACAGTGGCTGACACCAGTATACAAAGGAGTGAAAAAGTAGCTCCCATCCATTACTTGCTTAATGCAAGTTGGAAAAGCTGAGGAAGGACGTTAGCTTCACTGCCATCACACCCTCAGGCTTTTTGCTTGTTACACAAGCCAAAAATGTGTTTGCAGAGCTACTCACTGAAGTCTTCTGTTCTCAGGTTTCCAGCAGACACGTACAAATTCAAATCACATACAGATGCTCTTATTCCAGTTAAAAGGTTCAGGTCTCCAGAAATGAAGAAACAGAGGACAGTAGGATTCCGGGAGCAGACAGGAAGCTTAGTTTTGGAGTCTGGGCCAGACACAATGAAGGCAACGGCAGGAAGTATCCCAAGTAAAGAAAGGTCTGAAAGCAGGTGCTTCACCGAGTCAGAAGTTGCCCCTGCATCATTCTGCTACTTAGTACCACATCCCAAACACGTGAAGTGCTTGCAAACAGTACTTTTATACAAGAAAAGGTGTTTAACACTGCACACCAGTTTCTCAGAAGAGTTAAAAACAGCAACAAACTCAGACAAGTCTGGAGTATGACTCCTCTGCCCAGAAGTTCAAGAGGAACAATTCAGTGCAAATGAAGTTGGAAAGAAAAGCATTGTCGTTACGGTCCCTGCACTCCTGAAATGGCCTTTTGCACCTTCAACCTCTCTGAGGGCAAGGTGAGAGCAGTGCCACTCCAGACTGGAACACACAAAGGTCCCAGGCACCGCTGAGGACACGGGACATACGTGCACCTTATCACCAGCCCTTCTCTAGCCAAAGCCAACTGCAGTCAGGCGTCAGATTTGACTCTCACCAAACCCTGCTCAGTTCCACTCCCGAAGACAGAGGGGACAGAAGATGTCACAATGAATACGATCAGATCTGCTACGCATTTGCAAATGCAACCTAAAAAAAAAATTATGGCTCAAGTACCTTATGAGAAATCAAGTACCTACAATTTAACCTTAAATCTAGTTTCAATTAGTTTCATCATTTGTGCAGACACAAAAGGCTTCCCATGCTCCCATCCGAGTCAGCAGAGCCGGATACTACCAGTCCCACGAGTACACACACAAGTGAGTTCCTACAATGGCCAACCTGCAGCTACCTGGTACACACAGCTCTACAGCTATTTGATCTATACACCTCCACACATCGGAGCACAGGCATACATACCACCTCTTCGCACATTAAGTACTTAAACCTCTTAACTAGCATTAAAGAGTCAGGTTTTAAAGATAATGTGAAAGCAAGTCCAACAGAAATGCTATGAGACTGCATCTAAGTACGCAGGGTAACTAAAAATATGGAGAAGAGCTCCTTTTTCTTATTTAAGCCAGACAGATAAATCTTTTAACAAGATTTGTTTGGTCATGTGTTACCAGCCTTAATAAACACAACAGGTCCATTCTTCTGTAAGCTTTTAGTCTCATATTGCAAGATAAAAAAGGCACTGTTTTCCATAAATGTCAGATTAAAGGAAGCATGTGCTGCAACTGCTGGAGCTCCTTCCACAGGGTTTTTCTAATTTTGATGTCAAGGAAAAATTTTAAGTTGGTTTTAGTGCAAGGGATTAAGCTTAGGGGGAAAAAAAGAGAAAGAAAACAGCCCACAAAGATTCCCCCATATACAATAAGGTTTGATTAATTGCTTTAAGAAAACCTTAAAGGTCATTAGGAAAAGGAAACCTCAGCTGCAACAGACAGAATGAACTGTTACACCGCAACTATCAAACACAGCACCGGCCCTATAGTTCAAACACACACATGCCTGCTTCAAACAAAAGAGTAGCTCCTACACAGCTTACACTTCAAAAGATCCCACCTTCTGCAATAAAGCTCATTAACAGCATGGGCTCAGCCTTCCTAGGGAGGCACACAAAGTTAACCTTTAAGTTTCAAAAAAAAAAACAACACTCAAAACAACTTTCTCCCATGTTCTTTCGCTATCCTCCACTTGCCATTGAATGTGTGAGCTGCAGACATCCAGAGTGACAAAGTATTTCAAGAGTTCATGCAGGATATCTCTCGGAATATTCCCCATCCCTGTGATCCATTTGTCATCTCAAACCGCAGAGCCAGAGCTATCAGCCCTCCTAACCAACATCCATGGGCTGCAACCTGATGTCAAATTCACTGAGAAGTCAACGCAGGAAGGACAGGGGGGAAAAAAAGTACAGCAAGAGCTTTACATCATTAAATCTGGGCAGTATTACACATAGTTTTAAGTGAGATTTTACTAAACATACTTGCCCCAGTAGCAAACAGGTCCTGGAGGCAGCAGGAGAGAATTATCCTGTCTGGCAGCACACATCGAACTGCAAGCCTGTCAGTACCAGAACTTCATAGATGTGAGTACTGGGCCTTCTGTTCCTTTAGATTTTGTATTTCAACAGAACCCAAGACTTATGTCACATCCCACCAGACTACTCTACAGTAGCAAAGTGGAGAGCTGCCAAAAGAACTGCGATTCCTGCAGTCTGTGCTACTGCTGCTCTCTCTGTTGTGTCGCATTCAGAGTAATTCCGGTTGAACATCGCTACTCCTGCACCTGAAAAACAAGAGTGAAAGCTTGGCAGGGATGGAGTCGAGACCTTAAGATGTCTTAAAAGCATTTGTCAGGCTTTGAGATCTGTGAATGAAGGTCAATATGGTGAGCCCTTGATTACTTCAGGATTCATTCAGTGAGTTTTCTCCAAGCTTTAGAGGATAACTGGCTTCCAAAGTTCTCACACATCTACATACACGCAAACTTTCTTCTGCAACATTAATGTACTGCTCAGTAAAAAAAAATTTCCTTTCCTTGCTCTGTTCTCATGCAACCTTACGACTCCTCTCTGAGGACTGTGCCAGCTCAGCTGGGGCCCTGCCAGCCTCACAGCCCAGCCGGTGTGCAGGGGTCCCACTGCCAGTTCCTAGCCTGCAACCCTCCTGGAAGCAAGTTTACCGAAAATCTTTTAAAAAGCTCTTACGAGTCTCTCCAGTGAATTGCACCCCTCTTATCAGCTGCCTTAGCTCCTTGGCTGGCATTCTGAGTTTGCACCAGACCACTTCAGCCAGCAATGGTCGCTCCCAGTTACACATTTACAGCCCACAGCTCTTGGAAGCTCTCTAAGTGTGTGCAATTAAAAGCGTGTTTGTTCACTTCGAACCACATCCCTAAACAGTTCAAGAAGTTAGTGTGCCGAGAAACAAACAGGCACTGACTTCACCAGCATCTCTGACAGCTGAGCAGTCATCATCACTCGAGTGAAGGCAGACACCTCAAGGTGTTTCTCGTGGCAGACAGCGACCTTTTTCCCCCCCTGCTATTGACCCAATTTGACCTGAGGAAAGAAAAACAAGAGATCTCGTATTTTGGAGCCATGCCTTATACCAACTCTGCTCACAGCTGTCAGTTTTGAAATCACAGGCCGTATAATTCCGCATATCAGCGCTCTCCCGCTGCACATTCCACCTTCACACCGATACGCTCTGATTTGGGATATTGTGGCATCATTCTGAAATCCAGGTCAAGGTTCTGTTTGACAGACAAGCCAGGCAGGATGACAGCTTAGATAAGACTGTAAGTCCTTTCTTCAACACAATGTTGATGCTACAAAACTTAAAGGAACAGGAGAAAAGAGGCAAAGCAAGATTTCACAACAAGGGAAAAAAAAAAAATTATTTATCAAGAGAACGTGACAGGCTATTCTGCATGTCCTCAGAGTTACTTTTTTAGAGCAGGAACGTGTTTCCTTTCATTTTACTCAGGAATGTTTCAATTATCTTTAAATCTTCCCTTAGAAAAAAGCCAGGTTTACCTGGAACAGTGAGGTTATTTAAAGATCGGAGTGGTAAGCATCTAAGAGGAGCCAACAGTTCACTCCGTTTGTACTATTTTAACTGGCACTCCCAGTAAGACTTCCCAATTTTAACTGATAAGCTCGCTAGATTTTCTATTCTCTCTACTACTGTTTGGTGAGGAATCTAAAAAACCGCAAGGACACCGGAGCTGGCTGCATGTTCATTTTGCCATGAGGCTGTCAGGTGGATCACCACCCGAAGAGCTCGGCCCTTGCTTACGATGTTGCGACACAGAAAATCCCACAGCCCCTTCCAAATTCTCCACACATACCAAGAAGCTTCTGGGTGTAGTGGCTGGGCGACCACTTCAAAACCAAAGAGCAAAGAAGACGAAGAACTATGTCTCCAGTACAAAAATTCAGATCCCAGCCCACTGTATTGATCCACTCTATTAAACTGGGTTGCTCAGAACTCCTCTAGTCATTTAAAAAGGTACTTTAATAACATCTGGGAACAAACAACGATCCACAAACATCAAATATGGAGCCACATATTTACGTCTTTTTCTCTAAAGTCATTCAGGCTAATGTAAATGATTACTACGGTATAGGTCTGAGTAATGCAAAGCAGTCATCCCATCCATAAAGCCATTTAAAAATAGGACTTTTTGAAATGTCCACATAATGCAACGTAGCTCCCTCGCTTTAAAAGGCTGTTAGGGGAGAAAAGGCCCAAGGGACCTCTAGAGAGCTGCTATTGTAACAAGAAATATTACCTAGGGAATTTAATGTCATTTGGAGCCAAGAAAACATCTGCACTATAAGGTTGCTTAACAACATCTAAAATGGAAAAAAAGTTAAATAAGAACTTGATACGAGATACAGCAGATTCTACTCTTATCAGGCACAATTACTTTGTTTCTTCCCAGCAGCCACACCAAGCCAGAACGGGATTTGCAACTGTTCAGCCAACAAAAAACAAGTAAGAGATGAAAAATGAGATTAGGGTGAAAAACTTAACCCAAAGGCAGTGACAACCACTGCACCATCACCACAGTCCAGCCACGGGACCATCCATACACCAACAAATAAGTTAGGCTTTGTCCTGGTTAAGTCATCAGCTATTGTAAAAAGAAAAATCCATTTGCTGACAGGGTTTCAGAAGAAGATGACAGACTTTTGGGAGCCAAAAGGGTAAGCCCTGAAAGCACGCAGATGGATTTCTTAACAGGCAAGCCCGTGGTAAAAAAAAAATAAATAAAAAATTTGCAATATGTTTACTGAACTAGGTAAAATATACACATTCCAACACCTTGTAAATTCAGACCTAGGAAACACCAACAAAGAAATCAAAGCGTATAGAGAAATTCTTTGTGCCCAGCAGCAGCCAGGCTAACGGTAAGATTAAAGAACGCTATGAAATGGAATCACATGCCCACTTTACAACAGCTCGAGTTTTAAGGAACGCGTGACTAAAAGTTATGAGCACCTCACACACCAATGCCGTGTAGTGAAGACCCTTACTTCAAGACAGAAAGAAGTTGTGCTCAATACTGAAAACATTCACTTGGATGCATTTATTAGAATGAGACCACTGCTGCTGTGCAGGCAACTGCAAACGTGACTACATCTAGAACTCTACCCACTTACATCTAATTTTGATTTTACAGTCTAAATTTTACTTATCTACCTCCATCTCTTCTGTAACAGGCCTACAAATAACTACCCAACTATGTGTGACAGCTTTTCTCCAGTGGATGTTTCGTTTTTAAATGGCTGAATGCTCAGCTGCCCTCTCAAAATCCTTTCATTTTCGAGAAAGCTTCCAAAATATCTGTATTTAAGTCACCCAGAAGAAAACCAGAGCCGGTTATTTTTGGAAAACCCCTTTGAGCAGTGATGGCAAAACCTCTGGTCTTCAGCCACATTACAGCTTTATTTAACTCCACACAACCGCCTGTGTATTTGAGCTACTCAAAATGGAAGAATAACTGCAGGGTGGGCTCTTGTGATGCACTGACTGACCCGACATTTCCACTGAGATGTGGCTATAATTAAAGCAATTTCTCTCTAAAGAAAGCAGCATCCTGAGAGTCGCAGAGACCGTCTACAAGACTAACTACGACCATGCCGCTTAAGTGCTCCATAAAACTCCACAAGAGTAGAAACAAAGAAATTCTGCTCTGCGTCCTCCTACAAAGGCGGCTAAAACCGTACAACGGTACCAGAACGAGCAGGAGATACTCACAGGACGTGGGGTTTGCTGTCCGCTGTTTTAAAATACGTTTTACAGAAGCATCAAGACAGATGATATTTCTGTCTAGAGAAGCTGTCTTGAATTTCAGACATTGGCCTCATTTTCTCTGAGGAGCAGCTTATTTCAGTTAATGACAGAGCAGACGTCAGAATTTTCCCTCCTACAAAGCCTCCCTTCCCAGCACAGCAGCCCCGTTGTAATCAGGAGATTAAGTGTGCTTATTCATGTGTGAAATGCAGGCTTGATCCCTGGCTCACATTATGGACTGTCTACAGCAAATGGTCAGCATATTCTTCCTCATACTTAACAACTGAAGTGTATTAAATTACATCTCACTTCCTTTATTGCATCTGCAGAGAACAGCAACAAATACTTCGTATTTAAAGTAGTAAAACCTTACTAGTGGAAGCATGACCTTTGGTCTTTACTCCTCAGCTACAGGAGCAGGTTCTGCTATGAGGGAGCAGGAATAATATTCAAAAAGCAAACACAGACCATTCCGTATGCAAGAAAGTTTTGAGACAGAGGTGCGCCATTTAAATAGAAGTTTGTCTGCAACAGTTAAATATAGAAATAGTCTTGCCAAAGATTTCAAAACACATGTTGCCAGCTATTTGCAAAGAGGGTTCAAGAGATCACATGATCTCTTACAGGACCTTAAATGATAGAAAACCAAAGCTGTCAATATTGGCATTTGACTTCCAACATATCATCATCCCCAAAAATCGAGCTGCATGTCCTTCAGACCCCCATGAACACATCCAGCCTGTCCCAGGTCACACGGAGACCCCGGGAGACCTGCAAAAAGCTGTCTCCAGACTATGCTCATAGGATTCAGCAAGAAACAAAGCGTACACCCACCTCCTCCCCTTAACTTCACCTGCACCACTCCAAAAAAAAAAAAAATTTAAAAAAGTAAAACCACAAAAGAAAATCTACGCTACTTATGCATACAGGTACATCACAGCGAAATTTGTTACTTTATCCTCCTGCCTCTTCGAATAGTAAGGACTTAAATCACATTTTATTATGACACGATTCCCTCATTCAACATGTAACATTGTACAAGTTAATACTACTTTTTAACCAGAGAAGGGCCATCTTATTCCCATACCATCATCAGTTAAGACCAAATGTGCAAGACAACAAATGGCAGCAAAGAGGTAATTAGGAAACGTTCCATCTCTTGATGTCGTAAGTTTTTAAATACGAGAGAGAAATCACACAAATCCCGCAGGTTTTTCTTGACAAATAATAAGGAAAATCAGAAGGTATCTTAACACGTACAACATGAATTAGAACTGACTAACAAACAGAAAAACCACTGTCTACAGTCATTTTAGATTATTCTTTGTAAGGCAGGTAAGCAGTAACATTTGCTCCAGCACCGGTAACTACTACACCTCTCCTCGTACCACTGCAGGAGCCCCAATCAAAGCTCCACACACAACACGCATCCTCAAGACTGAGAGAACAGGTAGAATTCTCTACTGACACCAGGATGAGCATTTGTTTTTGAATTTAAGACAGACTGCAATAAGCTTATCTTAACTGTATTCATAAAACATCAAAATTTACACAAGCCGGATCTTCTAAAGGCTGGCCGACTTCCAAACGTGCTTTTTCAAAGCCACGATACTCCAGGGATGCCGTGGTTAGCAAGAATACCTTGTGCAACTGCAGCCTGCATTAAACCAAACAATTATGATTCAATAACTGAGAATTCAAGCATTCCGATTCTTTATTACGTATTTTTCTGCCCAGCAGAAACCTTGACCACTACAGCACGGCATCCGTTCCCATTTGCATTTATTTTAACACAGCGTTTCCTAGAATAACCACCACAGAGCAGCTCAGTTCACCCCAGCAAACCACAGCAAGGAAACAATAGCAGTCCTGCTCCGTTCCCACAGCCACCACCATCTGCCACCCGGGAAGTTCCCGGCGAGTTCACGCAGGTGAACAGAAGCTGGATTTCGACCACGTCAAACAGGCCAGGGAACTCACCTACACACTCGTCTTTACCAGTTCCCATTCTACACAGGAAAACTTAATTTCTCATTTGCTCAATGGCATCCGATACAACTTCTCACCATACAAGCTTCTGTAATTTTAGGGTTTTTTTCCCCTGAAGTCTTATTCACTTCTCTGGAAGTCAGTGAGCTTCCTATTTTTAAAAAATAATAAATGTAAATAATAGGACAGGTGACAGAAAAATTCACCTTCTTTCTACCCATATTACTACTCCTGGGCAGCAACCAAGGGAATTCCTCACCAGATTTGAAGCACTACTTTTGAAAAAATGGCCAGCTCACAGGTCTCACGCTAACACTATTTTCAAGGTAAAGTTTTAAGCTTAGACATCAGTAAGAGCTTTGAAACAAAAGAAAACTACCAACCACTACACCTGCAGGCTCTGAAGTTTCACCATTTAGGGCACATGAACACCCAATGACTGAACAAGTCGGAGTTCAGAAGGACCACAAGTCCAAGTTTTTCCCCGAAATGCTAACCTAACCAGGAGCTGACTTCAGAGCTACTGTCAAAATACTAGAGAGGAAGATTCACCAGGTGCCAGTTACCCAAGCAACCAGGACCTAATTAAAACTATCCAATGCTCCAGGGATTACCCTGTTTTCTCCTGCAGCCTCGCCCGGGAGGTAACGTGCACAGCTCCGGTGAGATTCACCACTCGCTGACTAGTTCTTAACATACGCTGAGTTAGGATCCGGCCTGTGAATCAGAAGGAACTTCTGTAAAAATGACATTTCAAAATAGTTACATAAGTATTGTTTATTCAGAATGTGAAACAGCGTTTGTGCACAGCATTTTAGTATCAAATTGATAGGGCCAAGGGAAAAAAAAAAGATATTCTCCTATACAGGCTATTTATCAAGCTCTCAGCCCAATAGCAAAGTGAAAAAACTTTTCATGGTTTTTCAGTAGTGCCACTGCAAGCAGCAGAAAAAAGTTCCATGCCCTAAACATAATCATGGATAAAGTTTCTATTATTCACCAGCTATCCTCATACTTATTTACAGGACTAAATCATTTGTTTATCTGCTTAAGAGTAGTTACTACACTTCAGAACTTCCAGGGAAGCAAACTCCAAACAAACAAGCTACTGGTACATTTCAAACATTCAAATTCCATTAAAAAAAGGTCAGTTTTGAAGAAAACTGTGCCATGTTTACGAAGCACGTCTGGCCCAGCTGAAGTTTCCTTGAACTCCGAGATACCCAGAAAAGCAACGTCAAAAACATCCTGCAGAATCCCATGCTCAGGTCAATATTTTCAACAGATATTTCAGCTGCGTCAGCTGTCTTTAAGAACCTTAGTAAAGGGGTAGAAACACAGAAAAGGAACATACAATGCTTACAAATTCATCTCCATCAACAATTCTCTATATTCAAAAAGAGCTGAGAGATGTGTACTGAGGAAGGAGTTTGCTGTCAGGAATTCCATAATGCTCCTGAAATGCTAAACCACTGCTGAACTCCCACAGAACGCAGCAGAACAAGAGAGTTGTATTTACCTTTGGCAGCTCAGATACCACAGCGTGCCCTCAGAAGAAACGCGCTCAGCCAAAAGCACGGATTCAATACAATTTTATGCCAAAATATAACTTTATATGGCAGCATTTGTTAAAATAAGTCAAACTAAAAGTTCTGTGTGTACATCCTTAGCTTTACTCCAATTTACATTACTTGAAATCCGTGCTCTAAAACTCCACGAGAATTGCTTTTACCAACCACACGAAGCTCACGTATCTTTCTGGGGCAAACTTCAATTAGTCCCTCAAATCCGGACTCGGGCTCTCAGGCACCAGCAGAGAGAAGGGACACGGCGCAGGAGGTCACCCCGCTGGCACCCATCTGCCCTCGGTACCACGCTGATGGAAGGAGCCCCAACTGGTACCCGAAATCAGGGCACGCTGCTAAATCCGAGTCAATCCGCAACTGCCTCAACAAGCAGGGAAAATCGTCCTTCCAGGAGCGAGGGGACGGCTGGAGGGAGCCCTGGGAAAGCAAACAGTCCCAAGCTAAACGGTTCCTAGTTACGATTTAGAGATCAAGGCCATGTTTGTTTTTCACATTAACAATATTTTAGTCAAAAATTGTATCAAAGCCACAGATTTCATTTGGGCACAGAGTCTAGTTTGGCTAAAATTTTATTTTATTTTTTCTGAATCTTAAAAAACATTTATTGATACTTCTCATGCACCAGAGCATTTGATCATACGCTCTTTGAGTTAAGAAAAGGTGATGTTTGGAAAGAAACAGTCGTGATGCTGCTCTATTTTCCCATCAGGGCTGCACAGCAATTCCAACAGATGAAGCTGGAGCAGCCCTGCTGAGCTGCAACTACTACATCCATCCATCAAAGCATTACTTCCATTTAGACCAGTAGGTACTACAAACTCCTTCAGCGATAGTGGTACGTACTACTGCAAAGAGAACAGACCCAAGGTGAAATATTATCAAGAATGGAAAACCTACACAAACAGATGGGATAATTTGGGGGGTTTTTTTACAAGCTACTTAGCATTTACAGCTGGAAGTGGCAAATATCTAACATGCTTTGAATATGCAAATTCTGAGAGCGACGCAAAAGAGGACAATGCAATTTCTTTTAAAGACAGGCAGTCATAATGTTGAAACAGACTGCAACCACTTTTCATACACTATTCATAATTACTTTATTACACTGTGAAAGGGTAATCAGTTTCCCAATGATCTAACAACCTTGGGCTCCTCTTAACTCTTTGATATCAGTCTTAACTACAAGCACAGGCTAGGGCTCCAATTTAACTGCATTTACAGTAGTCCAATAGTAAACATGCAGGATGTGCTCTTCCTCACACACTCTCACACAAACCAGCACAGGATTATCTAAGAGCACTCAACTAATAAGCAGGAACTGCTATATTGAAGAAAAAAAATAAATTCATTCCCAGCTCTAATCTCAAAGGAATAGTTTTATTATCAGGAAAGGGAAATACGATTTTTGACTCCTTTGTTAGATTTCAGTAGGAAATGGAGCAAATACAGTATGTTTTGACTGCTTGGAAGAGTAAATTCTACAGGGATCTGTTACTATGTCAGACTTAAAAGAGTCCCCAACCTTAAGTGCTTGAATTGTATTGACTCCTCCATTATGGCTCAGTCATTTTCATATTGTAATTTAAGTACCTGCTGAGGCCACTTTTAGTCATCAGTCACTGACTAAATCCAAGGAACTTCTCACAACATGAAAAAATCCAAATAACTAAGTTCCCAGGTCCAACTTGTGCTTGGTATTTTAACCAAGGGGGGGACAACCAACAAACACACACATCACCTGAAAAATTAGAAGTTCAAATCCTTCTGACTACTCTTAAGCAAAACAATAGGTAGCACGGCCCTCCTCAACCCAAAAAACAAGGCAGCTTAGGATTAATTTAATAATAAAGAGCCGATTTTCTTTCCCCCCTATGCAAATCAAAGCAAAGCTCTCTCATGGATGATAGGAACTGCTCCCACTAGGAAACACAAGCCCCATCCTGTCACCTTCACATAAAGGAAGGTAAGTAAAAAGGGGTTGAGACACACATCAAGAGATTCTCTACAACCTGTAGTAGAATTGCAAAGACGGTCGATGCGTTCTGACAGAACAGCTGTACACATCATTATGTTAATTAAAATTAAAATCTCATCTACTTAGCATATAAGCAATTCACTGAAGATTAGTGACAAAAGGAAGGAACCATTTCCTCAAGGAGGCACAATCACATGTAACTCGGAACAAGTTGTCTGCTGATGCCGAAGGCCGTGGCATAAAGGAGATAGAAAAGAGTTCAAGAAATAGTCGTGGCTATTTTAAGTTAAACAAAGCCCTATCAAGTATAAAACACACACAAAGGAAGTGGAAGGATAGATTACGTCAGCCCTTGCCTCAATTCATAAATCCTGACCGCAAAACAAGACAAATTCTTAACTGCCTTTCTCTGGCAACGTGTTTAAAGTGAATATATGCAGTTTATGTCTTAAAAGACGCTCTTGAACAGCACACGCTGATGCATCACTTTCAAACAGCCACGGGAGGGGGGGAATGGTGGAAATTGTGTAATCGTAGTCAATTCTATCGTGCAGCCAGATCAAATAACGTTTCAAGAACTGCCTGCCAAGCACCCAGCCTGCCAGAGCACAATAAGCACTCAAGTGCTCTGGACTCAAAACCACCTTTCACTGGTCCCAGAGATCTTTATAAAATAGTTTAAACACCACTAAATTGCAGGGTTGGAAAAACAAATAAAAGCTTTAAAACGCGGCTCCTACACAATTCTCAACTTGCTGTTGAGCATCTCAAACGTCTGCCCTGCGATACTCACTAGACAGAAGTATTCAGAAATGCAACTGCCTGTAAGAACAAAAACTGGCAAAAACGCAGAGTTGGTTGCACGTCTGGAACTAATTGCCTACAGATTAACGGCTTGACATTGGAATAGCGTCCGTCTGTAGGGTTTTAAATCCAGTTTATTTTAAACTGAGTTCCCAGAAGAAACATCCTGGTGGAGCGTCTGAAACTATGCTTCACTAGATTTTTATCTCCACTTCATGCCTAACATTAATGGTTTTCTTTTTTAAATATATACATACATATATAAACTAAATCGCCTTGTCAAGCGCCGTTTTCATCCACGTACAATTAAAGCAGCCCCATATGGCTGTGAGGAGGCCATCCAGTCACACAATGCCCCATGGTGTGCAAAGCCACATGTATTCAAGAGGAGCTTAAAACCAATTGCAAAACAAAGCAGAGCTGGTTTTCTTCCTCAGGAAACAAAGTGGCCAAGCAGGTCTCCTGTCACTATCTTAGACCTCGAGATTAAACATCGCTTTAAAAAAAAGTTACACCACACACCGTACCAATTAGTACTTCAAAGGCATTCCATGTCATCAAATGCAGTGAAAAAGTACTTTCAGGATCAGGAAAATGCAGTCTTTATCTCTTTATCTCATTTACTTTAAAAAAAAAAAAAAACACAATAAAAAAAAAGGCTCAGAGAATTAAACACAGCACTCTGTTTAGCTTAGCTGTTTATATTTAGAACACAGAGGTAAAGCATTTGTTATGGAAAGAAAACCCGGCAGCCTTCAAGCATTCTGAACTTCCTACCCCGGTGAAAAACTATTGCTCCCTTACCAAGTCGATCCAACTTTTCCTGGGGGAAAAAAAATAATAATAATAAAAAAAATCCAACAACCATGGTGTAGCCAAAAAAAAGAGGAACAACCGGATTTAAGCCACACTTTTCCCCCCATCCAGGTGTCTTCTGTGTTAAGTAACAACTACTCAACCCGAAAGACCCAACTTGCATTAAAAAAAGCACCCAAATGACCCCATCAACCCGGTTTTGCTC
>NW_009714957.1:0-1005 GCF_000703405.1 Apaloderma vittatum
AGGACCAGTTCCTGCTCCTGTCTAGAGGGTGCCAGGAGGTGCCAGGAAGGGGATGCTGCCAGCTGGTACCCAGGTGGATGAGGACCACCTGGTAGGGGAGAGGAGCATGTTGGAGGAGCTAGGGCGATGAGGGTGCCTGGCTGCCCAAGCTCCAACAGGATGCTTAGTTGTCATTCCTGATGCCAGTGGTTCCTGGGCACCCACCCTGGTGGGGGGTTCCTGTAAACAGTCAATCCTGACCTCGCACCCTCCCACCACAGCAGCACATGGCGAAGTCCCCCCCAGCCCTAGTGAGATGGCAGTGGACAGGGAGCAGTGGGCTGGGCTGGGCAGGGCAGGGGATACTTGCTCTGCTTCACCCCCTGCCTGTCATCCTTCCTGCCTGGCTTCTTCCTGGCCCCCAACACCAGCACTGCAGGAAGCCCCAGGTTATCCACTCCATCCATCCATCCATCCATCCATCCCCACCTGCAGTACAAATGGAAGGCGTAAGCCACAACCCACCCAGGCGTTAACTCTGAAGCCTAAGGATGACTCGCTATCAGCAAGCAGCATTGCTGATTCTATTCCACCAAAGCCTCCAGCTTTTTTCCTCCAGCTCACCACCCCCCCTTCCAAAGATGCTGGCTCAGCTCCACCACCTCCCTCTTGGCTGAGTCCTCAGCAGCCCTCAAGGCTGGGTCAGTGCAATCAGCCCCTGCCAGGCTGCCCCATAAGGCTGGGAGTGAGGGTGTCCTGCCCTGCCGGCTGGCACCCTCCATAGTGCCCCCCTTTCCCCTGCTTGCATTGCCTGCACAGGCTCATCCCTGCTCCCTGGTCACCCCCAGGGACAAGAGGCGATGGGAAGCACTTCCAGATGTTTCGGACCGGTGCACATCTGCATGGAAAGTTCCAGGCGGGGGAGGAGGGGTGAGGCAGCAGCACTAGGCAACGGTTGCCTGGCAACAGGGACCACGTCTCCGTGGCGATGTGGCACCTGTCGGCAGGGCTGATGCCACGGCTGCC
>NW_009714958.1:0-675 GCF_000703405.1 Apaloderma vittatum
TGAGCCAGGTAGTTCTCCATCAGGTGCAGGGCTTGGTCGGCCAGCTTCGCCTCGTAGTCGTCCCACAGGAGGTCATTGCTCTGCAGGGAGGAAGAAAGGGGAGGACGGGGGTGTGACACCCCGATTTCTGGCCCCCCCGCCTCCCTCTCGCCGTACGTGCTGGGCTGCGTCCCCAGGGAAGCTCCCGGCTCGGACGCGCGGCTCCCTGGGGACCCTCGGGGACACGTCCTGGGGCTCACATCTGCGATGGCTTTCAGCTCCTCGTGACCCTCCCAGTCCGCGCTGTAAATCTCCTGCAGCGTTTTGGCCACTTTCCGGGAGCTCTCGTGCATCACTGCGGCCCGGCCAGGGAATGCAAAAACATCCCTCGTTATCCCTTACTATTCCTTATTCTTCCTTACTTTTCCTTATTCTTCTTTATTCTTCATCACACTTCATTATTATTCATTATTTTTCATTATTATTATTGACCTTTAGTCATTACTATTCATCATTATTTGTTATTATTCATTGTTATTCCTTATTATTCATTATTTTTCCTTATAATAATAATTGACCTTTATTCATTATTATTTTTCTTTTTCAATATTATCAACCTCCATTATTATCTTTACTAGTAGCCACCAATTTTTTTATTATAATTATTATTTAAAATATCTTATCCCAGGTAGGAAA
>NW_009714959.1:0-222 GCF_000703405.1 Apaloderma vittatum
CGGATCTGGGGGACACGAGGAGGTGGCACCAGTGACACGTGGGGACGTGGAGAACATGGGGAGGTGGCGCTGGGGACATGGGGAGGTGACTCCAGGGCTGGGGGACACGTGGGGACATGGGGAGGTGGCACCAGGGACACGTGGGGACATGGAGAATGGACACCGAGGAGGTGGGACACAGGGACGCAGGGGGGGCCCCAGGGCTGGGGGAGGGGTGGGGCA
>NW_009714959.1:579-812 GCF_000703405.1 Apaloderma vittatum
AGGTGGCCCCGGGGCTGGGGGACACATGGGGACACAGGGAGGTGGCACCAGCGACACGTGGGGATGTGCAGAGGTGACACCAAGGAGGTGGGACATGGGGACACAGAAGTGGCCCCAGTGCTGGGGGACACGTGGGGACACGAGGAGGTGACACCAGGGACATGGAGAACACGGGGAGGTGACACTGAGGAGGTGGGACACAGGGACAGAAAGGTGGCCCTGGAGCTGGGGGA
>NW_009714960.1:0-217 GCF_000703405.1 Apaloderma vittatum
CTGCTGTCGTTTGCTCAGGTGAGTGCTGGGATGACACCGGGTTGACTCCATTTTCCCTTTGCATGAGAGAAGCAACCTGGCCAGGGACCGTGTTGTGCTGCACTTCTCCCTGGATAAACCCTGGTTCGCCAGGAGCGCTCTGCAGGGCTTTGCCTGCTGGGGGGCAGCTGAGGACTGAAGAGGGGCAGTTGTCTGCCCCCAGGGCGGCAGCGCGGGC
>NW_009714961.1:0-223 GCF_000703405.1 Apaloderma vittatum
CCGGCCCCACCCCGCTCCCGCTCCCGGGCCCGGCCCCAGCCCCTCTAAGAGTTTTAGGCTCGTCGTGAAACGAAGCGAGCGGCCGGTGAACGACAGCGAAGCCCGCAGCCCGCCCCGCCCGGGCCGGGTCAGGGTTGGGATCCCCTGTGAGGAGGAATGCGGGAAGGGCTCACGGTTTGGGGGAGCGGCAGGGCAAGGAACCCCCTACGCCCGGCCCAGGGAC
>NW_009714961.1:254-24477 GCF_000703405.1 Apaloderma vittatum
GCAGGACCGAGATGTTCGGCATCTACTTATGCTAGTTTAACGCAGTAACAGTCGATCTGGTGAAACACACAGAAAAAAACAGTACCAAACCTGCTACTCTATGAGCTCTACACAGCTAGTGGTCAGGTACTACTTAGCAAGCGGCTATTAGAAGTTATGCTTGAGGGCTTTAAAATCATCAGCGCTAACGACTGTAACATCCAATTTACAGAACTGATTCCAAGAGCCTGTCAAAATATTAAAAACTTGGCAAATTATTCAAACAGATGTTCAGGAAAGCCAAAAAATGTCCTGTGCGTATGTATGTTCCAGTCAACAGATAAAACAATTTCTTCTATGCCTCTTAATGAGAGAAGATTGTTACAGTGCTGATTAGAAAATAATTTAAAATTATTTTGCCAATAGGCAGTACAGTAATTGACCAAAACTAAAACTCCTCAAAGTATGTCTTGACTGCAAAATCCTGGACTCCCCTCCCCACTCTCAGTGCACTCCTCAGTGAGATTCTCGTCTTCTGTAACTGAATCATCTCTTCAGCAAAACAGAGAGTGGAACAACCTTACAGTGTACTTTGAGACTCTTGGAGTGTATTTGATAAAAAAGCCTTTGTCAATACTAAAATCTTACACATTCACAGAACAAAATGGAGACAGACAAAACAACGGAAACACAAATATGAAGACAATGCAAAAGCTGGAATAGTGACTGAAGAGGTTGCTCAAGGTCCACTGTTTTCATAGACAACAGCTCCCCTGACAGGTTATAAGTTTCGGTGACGGAGGCCAAAATACCAGCTAACACCTCTTAAAGTATACACCATCACCCCGGATCAATATCATTTGGTCTCAGCATACACAGGGAAAAACTAATGTCAACCATGCTCCTTTCACTGAAAAACTGTTCTGGGACAAAACAAATAAGCAGCTCAGGAAAAAAAAAAATGGAAGCACCAATGGACATAAAAACTTCCAACTTTCACAAGACATTCTACAGAAAGTGACAGAAGCGTACAAAAACGATAGCATGAAACCATTCTAGGACACAGACACAAAGTTAAGCTTAGTGTTCTATCAGGAGATGACTACTTAGATGGGATGATTGTCATGCGCCAACTAAATTGTCAAGCTGAGGAGTATGGCACAGGGAGGGTCTAAAGAGATTTTACTTAACATATAGGTTAGCCAACAGCTGGGAAAATGAAAAAGTGGATACTGAAACTCAGTCATAACGTAAACCACATGTCTGAATTTTCAAAAAATAGAAACATGAATAAATTTATGGGTTTTCTTTTGAGCTAGAATTAACAATCATCTGTTATTCTGAAGTTGGTAGGTGAAATCTGTTTCTGAAATAGTCAAGTTCAAACATTCCACAATCTTAAAAAAAATTTACTTCCTTAAGTATTTCAGAGTTACTGCTTTTTCCATGTATCAAAGTTCTGATTAAGAGAAAGGTAAGTCAACACCTCATGACTACATTTGCCCATATTCAACATTATCCATTACAAAAAAATGAAAAGCCTAAATTGGTAACTAAAAATGTTACACCAAAATCATTGTTTTGACAGAATATAGTCACCAGTGTCCTTACTTTAGTTTCTTAATAGTGTACAAATTAGAAGCTTTAGCTTGCAGAGTAAAAATTAATCCTACTTTTTGTTTCCCTTCCCCCCACTGGTTACAAAGAAGGAGATTTTATTTTCACACTGGATATCGACGGTCAAGGAGAGGTAATCTGCTTGATCAACTGCATTACAGCAATATCCCTAAAGTACAGGCATAACCAAGGCCAAAAATAACCTCCTACCTTGAATTACCTTTAATTGAAAAGAGTTATATCTAGACTTACCAAATAAGCAATACCACACCAAGAGCCCTGGCTGCTGATTTGGAAATTAAGTACTGATGTACATTTGAAGTACATTTGAAGGCAGAGAGTTAGAGGTTTCTGTGAAAATCAGTCTCCTAAAACAAGGGAATGAACTTAGTACCTCAAAAAGAGCACAGGAACAGTTTTCTTTGTATTTCTGGAACTCATAAAAAACCTGTGAAGGAACTTGTCACTTACTCTGTGTGGCCCTGAAAGACATTCACAGAATGGATAGAAGGATCTCTGAAATCCCACAGACGGAACGTTGTATCGCGTGATGATGTCACCACAAGACGCTGGGTGGGATGTGTACAACAATGAGTTAGCTCTTGGTCATGCCCTACAATCACAGGCGAGAACATGTAAGGTAATGAAAATAAGACTTTTCATTTACACATACACTTGCAATGAAATGCTGATGATTTCTTCTCTTCCCCTCAAACAGAAGAGAAAAAACAATAACCATTCTGAACTTTAATGTTACTACTGCTGTAAAAGTTTGAAACTTTGTAATAGCAAAAAAACCTCTACTACTCTTCTCACATTATTATTAAGTAGTGATAGGTTATTGCTACTTAGTGTGCCATGAACACAGCAAAAACATTTTGCAAGGACTAAAATGTCACTATGTTCAGTTTAAAAACTTTCATAGGTTATATTACAAGCTCAGAACACAAATTCATGCTCAGAGGATTTACAAGTTTGGAATTTTAGAAAGCATTACAACATCAAGCAGCAGCTGAAGTCCTGTACATGCTTGCATCGTACTCCAGACAAACAGCTACTTTCCCCAGTGTTGCAGTATCTAGAAATAAACCCACACATAAAAACAAAGCACCAATTTCTCTTTTTGGTACCTGTAAGAGAATGGACAAGCTCGGAAGTCTCTACATCATACAGATTTGCTGTCCTATCCCACGATGCTGTCACAGCTTGCTTCCCCCCAACAAGCCAGTCGGCTGCTATGACCACTCCTTGATGGCTTTTGAGGGAAGTCAATGGGCCTCTGACAGTGGGACAGTCACTGGAACCATCTCCATCTCCATCCGGTTCATCTTTATCGGAGATCTCGACCTCATCTTCTCCAGATATTTGCTATAAAATGCAAGAGGAAAAATATTCAGAATGCAAGGGAAGGAGTGTCTCTAAGTTGCATTTTACAGTGTAAATGCTTCAAAATCCCCTTAATGTGAACATAGGTAACTTAATTCTGTAGAATCTACCTATTCAAATACTCAATATCAAAAAAACTTAGTTGGAGGAATAATACCAAGGAGTTCAATGCAGTTTTAATAACTACTTCATTCTAAAATCTCTTCTGAATTGTTTACCTCTGAGTATATGTCCCTTTTACTACCTGATAGGGTTTTTTTTTTTATACAGCCCTTACTGTATTATCCTCAAGTTTCATCACAGCACATGTATCAAGGGATGTTTTTCCCCTTTCCATTTTAAAGCGTAGGAAGCATTCTAACAGAACACCATCTATTCTGATCTTTGGGAAGACAAAGATTTACACCTGTAATTATTATCCATTAGAAGCAAAATCATGACATCAGTATTTTTCTGCTGGTCAATACATAGTTATCATGCAGTGCTAATGTAAACTGGATGCAAAATAAATTCTTCTGCTAACCATGAAGCATCAGTCTCTGAACCCATTTCACTTATGCAAGACAAACACACTTTTCTTTCATGATATCTGGATGTGAAAAAGACAACATTTGTACTGCACTTCTAAATGCCAAATCAAATAAACTGAATCAAACATTTCCCATTCAGAAATCTATCTTATATTATACAGCCATTTCTTGCCCCTACTCAGCTTACTGAGAAGCTCATGCTATAAACTATGTTTGTCTCCACAATTTAGTAAGCATGCTTTCAAGTCAAATATAGCATTTTACAGTCTACAGTAAATACCGACTAAATAAAAGCCTCAAGACAACATCAGATAGTGTGATGTGTCCTGGCAAGGGTCCTTAGAAATCAATGAAGGTACAATTAAATAAATGCCAAAAATCGCAAGTCTTTACCACCAGTTTTCAATTCATGGCAACTACAGCTAATACAAGTGCCTCAGTGAGTTAAGCTGCAAGAATTATCTTATTTTAAAAGAACATTATTATTTATAATTTGAACCATTACAAAAAAATTTTACTCAAAAAATCACACATTTCTTAGCTTGAAAAAAGTCAATTAATGTATTTGCAGCTGCATATTCTATTCTGCACCACAGACTGAGTCTTTTGTGGAAGGCTGAAATATAGCTGTTAAACTGAAACATTAAAAATCCCATCTTTTGTAATCCTAAAATGACGTAATTTTTTAATGATGTATAAATTTAACATTCAGTCTTATCATAAAACCGGTATCTGACGAAATTGCTGCGCAATTAGGCTAGCTGCAGTAAGATGATTGCTTACATTGCAGTCTGCAGTTGGCTGAGGTGCAGGCAACTGTACCATGTATCTCCAGATGTGAGCTGTCTGGTCTCCAGATGCTGCACAGAAGTAAAAACGAGAAAGAGAGACTAAATAAGAGCACTTCCATGGGCAATAAAAACAAGCTTTAACATTACATTTGGCAATATTGTCTGAGTTGCATCTTTTTGTAACAGATACCATTTTTTGGTAAGCAAGTCTCAATATCAATGGTTACGCTTCTGGCTTCAGCACTGGTAAGAACATGACTCAGTATGCAAAATATAAGGAGCTACCTAATTAATCACTCCTACAGCAAAAACAACCACTCAAATACTAAACGTGAGAAAACAAATATCACTGCTGTTCTAATACATAACATATGAAGAAAGCATTTGAAGAAGGCATCCAAAAGTGCCAACCTTCGCTTGCTATTTCTCAAAATACTGGGGTGGTTCTTCATTCAGTGATTTCTTCCATTAAATGCTTTTCACACGGTTTTAATGAAGAACCTTAAAGAACAAGAGTGAAGGTTTTCTGCTTCTGCCTTAAGCAACTCAGCTTTACTAGCATCAGTTTACAGCTCAGCAGGTACCATCTGATTTTAGACCTCATTTGTCTCAAGATTCTGCTTGTTATGGAGAGAATAAACATGCTCTAATACCTAGGGGTACAGTGCTGAGAATTCTATACTGAAAAGAAAACCAGTCTGTTACGAGCATTCATAGCTCTGCCAAGTGCAATGTAGAGGACAGCACTAAGAAAAATACCACATCTAACAGACCAAATAAAAAGGCTAGAAGAAAGGTCAAGTTTATATTATTTCTGGTGTCAGTATTCTGGATCAGGGAAGATTTTTTATTTTAATCAGTTCTAAATCAATCAACACTGAAGAACGGGTCTCCCAGAAACTTTGAACAGAAATACTTTGCAGAACCATCTCTCAGGAAAATAATACAACAACAAAAATCTAGCTATGAGCAGCTTTAGTTTGGTTAGTTTCTTTTGGGTTTTTTAAGTCAGTTTATACAGCAACAATGTTTATGGTACTGGGCTACAGTTAGCATACAAAAACAGGAGAGAACAAATACCCAAACTTAAAACAGTCAGCCTAGACAGAAAGCGTTTTACTCCCTACCCTGCAGGGAGCAATGAGGTCTCCCCTTGGCCCCCTTCTCTCCAAACTAGACAAGCTCACAGGACCCTGCTTCCAGTCATTTCATCAGCTTTGCTGCCCTCCTCTGGACACATTCAAGGATCCTCACATCCCTCTTAAATTGTGGTGCCCAGAACTGCACACAGTATTCAAGGTGAGGCCACACCAATACTAAACAGAGCAGGGAAATCACCTCTTTTGACTGGCTGGTCACGCTGGGTCGGATGCACCCCAGGATGGGGTTTGCCCTCTGTGTCCCCAGGGCATACAGCTGGCACGTACTGAGCTGCTGCTGACCAGCACCCCCAGATCCCCTTCCCGCAGGGCTGCTCTCCAGCCACTCCTCTCTCAGTTTATACTTGTGCCCAGCGTTACTCTGTTCTAGGTGCAGAATCCAACATTTAGACTTGTTAAATTTCATCCCACTGACCATTGCCTGATGTCCCCATCTATCTAGATTCCCCTCTAAGGCACCTTGTCCCTCAAGAGTCAACAGCACCTCTCAGTTTGGTATCCTCAGTGAACTTGCTAATGGAGCATTCAACCCTTGCATCCAGACCACGGATAAATCTATCAAACGGAACTGCCCGAGGAACACGCTGGTGACTGATCATCAGCCACACGGAGTCTCAGTCACTATAACCCTTTGAACTCTGCCCATCAGCCAGCTCTCCAGTCAGCACACCATGAACCCACTGTCAGACAACTTGTCCAGAAGGATGCTGTGAGGGACAGAAGTATCAAGAGCCTACTAAAATCCAGAAAAAACACATCCATCACATTCCCTTCATCCACTAGGTGGGTGACTTTATCACAGAAGGTTATTAAATTACTTAAACAGGACTTTCCCTTTGTGACTCCGTGCTGTCTATGCTGGATGACTGCATTATTCTTTAAATGCCTTTTAACAGTACCCAGTATAATCTTCTCCATAATTTTTCCAGGAACTGAGGCTGAACTAACAGGTCTGTAGTTCCCAGGGTCTTCCCTCACCACCCTTCTTGTAAACTGGAATAACAGTGCTGGCTTCCAGTCTGCAGGGACCTCCCCACACCCACACTCCCAAGACCTTTGGTAGGTGATCAAAAGGGGTGTTGCTGCAACATCTGCCAGCTCCTTCCATACTCTGAGATGAACCCCATCAGGCCCCATGGACATGTAAACACTCAGCTGAAGTATAATTCTAAATATCTGTTTCAGAGCAGGTAAGCACAAATTACTATAATATAACACACACAGATAAAAAGACCTAGCTCTGATTTCTTATGCCTTAAAGTATAAAAATAATTCAATCACCAAAGTAATAGAGGGGCTACAACCAAAGAGATGCTAGCAAATGACACTGATTTTTCCAACATGACTAACAGATTCAGCATATTAAAAAAACTTCACATACCTGTAAGAGCCACTTGCTCAGTTGGATGAAACTTTATGGAATTTACTGTGTGAAACAAAGTAAAGTTTTAAGCAACTATACTAAAAGAATTATTTCCACAATGTTTTATCATTAAAAGCATTGAAAAATCAAGAAGTCTTTGGTTTTGAGTAATCTTTCTCTTAGGTGAGAAAGCACAACGGTATTTTATTAGAGTATATGAACCCATGTAGTATCAACGAAAGCAGTGGCAGCTGATAATACAACAATATGTATTTCCTAGCAAGTCAATTCCTAAATCTAGTACAAGTGTTTCATGTTACGGAGGATAAACAAATGACGTTCAAATAATCGTGTGTAAACTGACAGGAGATAATGCTCTGGACTTCCATAAGGGGAACTTAAGTATTTGTAACTATGTCTAACGAAACAAAAATTAACTATATATGGCACTCAACTTTCTGATTATTACTTAAGATTGCAAGAACAAATGCTTAAAAACCTAATGCAAATAATACAAACTAGATTTCAGTCCTGCAACCATCTGTAATCAAAAAACCATTATTGTTTTAAAATAGTCCTGCAAGAATTCTATCAGTCTACAAAACTCTTTGGGGTATTTTTATATGAATGCGTAAGACTCTATTTTTCATTACCAAGCTCCTCTTCCAC
Source organism: Apaloderma vittatum (assembly GCF_000703405.1). Classification (NCBI taxonomy): domain Eukaryota; kingdom Metazoa; phylum Chordata; class Aves; order Trogoniformes; family Trogonidae; genus Apaloderma; species Apaloderma vittatum. Next base: position 7,750 of record NW_009714961.1, read on the forward strand.
AGTCACTCAAGAAAGAACAGAGAAATCATTTCCATCCCTCACACTAGTAAAATAGATGCTTATGTTGTCAGGAGAGTGTCACCACTGACAATGTTAAGACTAAACTAACTCAACAGTGCACCACCAACTGCTGGCACCCAATACCTTTGCTCTGTTTCAAATCAACTGTCAGATGTAAACAATTAAAATGTTACTAAATGAAAAATACATCGTTGTTAATCTAATTTATACAAGTTTATATATTACTTATAAATTATAATGGTTTGGGTTTTTTTTACTTAGTTTATGCACAACTGTTTAAATACAGGTTAGAGCTTTTATTATTTTCATGGTTATCCAAAGAGGAATTTTTTTACAAAAAACAACTACTGGCACGAAAACACAATTGATTGAGTTTTTAAACATGACTTTATAGAGGCTAAAGGTACCCTCTCTACGTAGCAAGCAACATGAAATACCTGAAGGAATTGAAGCGTTACCTATTGTTTCTATGCATCTATCTATTAATATCTTTGGACTGTAGGAGCTTAGAAGTCATATAAGAAGAAAATAAAAATAATAATTCACAGTTGAAGCAGTTGACCACTCTCTGAAGAACTTAATTCTATTTGTATCTTTGCCACAAAGTTCATGTGATGTGCTTGCTAGCTGACCTACTTAACCAAAAATACCAGGTCAGTAACTGCGTCCCTCATCCTCACTCCAGGGTACGATCACTCAAACATTTGTGAAGAAGCGCACATAGATGTTCACCCAGCATCTGTATTTTGTATCCCAAATAAAACACAGATGCCGCAAAACAGCTGATTTCTGATTATATAAGCTACTCTTGTTCTGCATATGTATGAAACCTCAACAAGTTCTGACATTTAACTTCTGAATGTCGTAACCGTGCCTGTAAATTTCTTTATACGGACTTGTTTATTCATTTAGCATTTACAGAACTGTCTTAATAAGCCTCTCCAAGAAATAATATTACAAAACACTCTGTATGAAGATTAGTGGAATTTCAAAACTGACTTAACGATGTTGGCAAACCTGCAAGTGAAACCACAATGAACAATTTTGTAATTGTCCAAAACGTATCTCCTCCCTCCCACACTTTTTCAGTTTTCACAGCATGCCCTTAACTTACCTGATCCGACATGCCCTACATACTTGACGAGGCACTTCCCCGTTTCTATGCTCCACAACAAAGCAGTGTGATCTACAAAGATTAAAAAGTAGCTGTAAATATTGTTACAAATATTTTTCACTTTCAATAGATCCAACAAACAAGTTATCCTCGAATGTAGAGACACACCATGCGAAATACATCTCAGATGTAGAGACCAAATCCCCTCGATTACCACCTTAACACACGTCTCCCCAGAAAAGTAAAGACACTGTCCTAATTGGATTAATTTACAGTAAATATTGAAAGGCAAATTCTACTTCCGATATCTTTCCTAACTTATACATGGTTATGTATTTAGCATAATGGTCCAATGGTGTATCAAAGAGGTCAGGAAAGAACATAGAAAGCATTCGGGGGGGAAAAGTCAGGCAGTCACTACAAACAGGAGTCCTATGCATAAACTATTTACATCCTGCAAAGAAGTCCCAAACAGACACAGGTCACTGCAGAGCGCTACAAAAATTTACTGAAAAAGGAAGTCACACCAAATCTCATGTCTTTACCCTGCCACATCCCAAAATAAATAATTAATATAAGTATTTGTAAGTGGGGAGAACTTTAATGCTGAATTGCAGAATGGCTGTTTACAGGTTAGATCAGGACAAAGACAAGATGTCCCACACAAGTGCAAAATGTGTCCCTCAGCAGGCACATAAATATGGTAACAGTTCAACTTATGAAGGTTTATGGTCCATAATATTTACATCCAGTAAGTTTCTTCAGCTTCTATTCCAGCTTCAAAAGACTGTCGCTTCAAATAGTCCAATGCTACCTGGTTGAGTTTTCCTTCCCTAATATTCCCTAAAATTCTGTGATTCTGTAATTTCCCGAAATCACACAAGCCTCTGGACTGATTTTTGGATCATAGTGACTTATTCACTAGTGCCCATTCCCTCTCAAGTGGGAAGAGGGAATCTAGTAAGTTGGTAAGAATTAAAAATTAAGGTTTTTAGTTGCCCCTACATCCTTAGGCAAAAGCCAGATGAATGCAAGAATACAAGAATACGCAAACTAGGGCGAAGTCTACAGCTTCTATAAAAGAAAGGCTAAACAACGCTACGATACGAAGCCTGTGGGGATCTCCAAGCAGGCAGCTCCCCTGTCTGCATGTTTACCCCATCCATGGGCTAGAGCTGACCCTAAGGATGCATGACCTGCTCAGAAGTTGCCTGGCACACACTTCAGAAGGATCAAAAATGACATTTGAACTTTCTAAAGGCTAAATGCATTTAGAGGAAACTCCAATTAACGAATTTTTCAGCTACTGCACTTCTTTAAATTGACTCAATGTGGAGCTAAGTATTCAGGTGTGCTTCTGATCTACATTTGCTACAGCTTAGGGACTGAACCAGAACTTTCTCAAGATTCAAGCAATACAAAACTTTACCAGCAGATGCAGTTCCCAACACCACTGGCTGAGTTTTCGCGACGCTGACATCCCAAATACCATCCCTGTGGCCAACGTACTCCTTTACCAGTTGACAGATTGCCCTTGATGTTGTAGTTTTAAAACTGGATACAATCTGAAATTGCAGAGACAACAATATTTTTTTTTCCACATTGAACCATGATTAAGTAATTATCTCACAAATAAATCCTTTTTCATAACAATTCTTCAGCGCTCTGACAGTTCACTACTGTCAAAAATTCGACACTTGAAGGTAGCAAATCAAGTCTGAATGCAAATATACCTCTTAATTTCTTGGGTTTTCTTCTTTTTTTAATAACACTGCCCTTTTTACAGAATGCAAGATAAACTATTCTGTACCACAGTAATACAATCTCATTGGAATAATGAGTTGCACAAATGCAGCGTGCACGTCCCACTCAGTTTGGGCACAGGATATAATTTAAGATAAAAAGGAAAAAAAAAAAAAAACAACACCATTTTCCTTGCCTATTTCCAAACAAGTACACTTGATAACTTCAAGACAGTCCATGTTATCTAGTGTGGTCTTTGAAACAACATATTTATTACAAAATAAAAAAATTAATAAATAATTAATTTTTAAAATCCACATAAATACTGCTGGTTTTCTTCTAAACTGCAAAGACTAATCACATCAGACATGAACCTAAGAGCATACGCCAGTTTACTTGTGTAATAAAGTTTTGTATGTTTGGTTTTTTTAAAGTATGTCAAACTCATCTAGAGGTTTGATAAGCACACTTCCCTAAAGTCAATGCTATTAGAGGAAAACAGAGAAGACTCATGAGATTCAAATTAGAAGGTATGTACGCAATACCAAATGAAAGGAAGAAGTGTAGCAAATATGGTAAAACAAGGCACTATAGTACAGGAAGGCTGAAAACACTCAGTATCGACAAAAAGAAACAACTGCAGAATTCTGCATTTTCAGATAAAATGGAGTGCAGTATTTTTTATTATTTTTTTTAAAATAAGTTTATTTCACTGGAAAATTTCCAGACAAAACTGAATAAAGAGTGGTGAAAGACTTCAAAAACCATTGTTAAAAATACTCTACTTTTACTCCAAAAGTCTTGAAGCTCAGTGTTCTTTGAGAATGACTATCTGAAAAGCTTTGTTAAAAATGAAACAAAAAGATGACTTCTATTTATCAGTATTCTCCTCTGCGTGCAATTACGGGCAGGTATCTATCACGCCGGTTAAGTCAAAACCTTTAAATGCTTCAACACAAGTCACATTAAGATTTATCTACAGCTTAGTAGAAGTTAGAATATTAATTACATGTGCATTTCAGCTACAATAAACTAAGGTTAAAATCCCATTAGTTTTTGGTATCAGAAAAGAAGGTCTTAAGTAAGTCATTAAAACAAATTACTTCCAAAAAGGATTTCAAAAGTTAATATCTGCAAGAGCACTCCCAAATCCTGAGCATGTCAACTTTCCAATGACAAAATGATAATGCGCATTGAATTCCAACTTAACAGCTAATAGGCATTTTGGTTTCACAGCAGAAGGAGGAACAATCATTAAGCATATATTGAAAAGAAAATGGGTTAATGCTAAAAGATTGTTGGTTCAACCACGCTGCAGAGTTTCACAGGCTCTGAATACAATCCTACACACGGAACCTTCACAGTGAATATGGTCCTCCTGTAGCCCTAAATGGAGTCATGTGTGAGACGCGGAACAGCAGAATTAAGTAAACAATTAAGGACTAATAAAGTGCTCAGATCGAATTCCAAACCTCCCAGTTTTTCAGCTCCCAGCCGCACACTTGAACTACGCTTGCGTTCTGTCTTTCTGATGTTGAGCCAATTCCTCACACAAACCTTTTCCAGAAGAAACTCTCTCCTACTCATCAATAAGCACAGGTTTTCAAAAACTGCCAGACAGTGGTTTCATTGATCATTTAATGGCAAGGCTGTAAAACTCCTGCTGGAGTATTAGCAGACTTGAATGAACACACAGAAGGTAAGAGTTCAAAAACACTAACACTAAAAATCCAGATACGGATATTTATTTAACACACGCTTTTACAACACTTTTTTTCCCCCTTCTTTCTTTTTTGCTGTCCCTCACTTCACATACCAGTAATTGGATAAACTGGATAGTGTCTGCATTATTTTCTGGTTCCTTAACCATACATAAACAATTTTCCTGGAAAGGAAAGGAAATACTTAAATAACATGCAACTTGCTAAAAAGAGGCCTCTGTACTGCAGAAAAATTTTAAAATAACTTCAGTAGATCTCAGATTATCATATACAAACACAAGTAAGACGGCAAGCCTATCTCGTGTGTTTCAACTTTGTCTGCCCTCTTCCTTAAATCCATATAGCTCCGTGTACTTCCTTCTATGCAGATATTTGTTAATAAGGAAGTAATTGCTTACCATGCAAACAATCAAAAATTGCAAATTGAAACACCATCAAAATAATTCTTTTCAACAACTGAAAACTGAACACAAACTGAAACAATTGTATGGCAATCAAACTGAAATACACTGTAAAAATGGCTCTTAGAAAGACAGGATAAGAAGGAAAACTCAGTCAAATCGGGACCAGTCCAGCAGCATTACACCGTGACTGACGAGAAGAACTTCCTCTGGAGCAACATTAAGCAGCGAGGTCAAAAACTACATCTTCTAAAAAGAAATTTATCCCCTTCAACTGCTGGGTGAAGAAATCACTTTCTTTAGGAGTCCTTTTCCTGATTTAAAAGAATCAGGGATCCTGAAGTTAGTTTATAATAGAGCAAATGACATCATTTCAGTTTATGTTAGAAGTCTGCATAAACTGTTAATGTTTTCCTGATGTCTCAACAACTGTCATAGCCAGGGACTGTTAACATCAACAACACCACCTTGTAACACCAAAACATGAATTTCCTGCAGCCATTCCTGCATCTACAAACAACTACAGTTAAATTACAGTATTTTGTCCATGAACATACACAAAGAATTATTTTTAGAGTACCAGGCACTAAATCTACTCTATCTCCTCAGTTCTGCTATTGAAAGCATCCTTTCTAGTATGAGTTTTGCCAACTTAATTATTCAAGCTCCAGATATGGGAATTTTCTATGAAGGATTCAAATCAAGTACGTTTACCTCAGCATTTTCCCCAAGAAACTGAACAGACTGCTTTAGTCTTAGCATGTTTTAACAATGTTAAAGCAGTCACAGACCAGTTTTCTCATTAGAAGACACAAATATTGAAAGCTCTTTCCAGAAAAACACGAAGTCTTTATAGGCTGACAATCACAAAAATGTAATCGTGTGTTTGTAAAACTTAAGTCTCTTCTAACTTCCCATAGGGAAAAAAGAAAATAAAGAATCTGACAAGTTTCAAGTTAGGCATACAGGAACAGTATGAAGGATGGGCTGAAGAGAGAAGTTGCGATCCACTACACAGCTGAGTTTGGAACACAACCCTTTTTTGGTGAACAGCATTGTTCATTGAATGCTCATTAAAACTAGAGATGTAGGAACTTCAAAAGACCTAAGAACTTTCCAAGAACTTCAGAAATGTTGAACTCTCAAAACTCCTCAAAAGTCATCTTCCCAGGTAAGGTATTGGGGAACTCTGCATCCAGGACATAGAAAGAAAGATCGCAGTTTGTTTGAAACTTATAGTCTTTGCTGACTTTTGGCTATAGTTTCTTTCCGGGCCAAGAGACAAAATGTTACAGCTTTGACTTTTCTGTGTAGAAAGGAAGAAGCAGTCACGATAAAGTCACACCCATGACGTGCAGGAATGTTTCAAAGAACACAGTGGACAGAGATGCTCTCAATCATTTCCCTCAGCTTGCCTCTCTATACCCACAGTAAACTGTAAGTCATGAAAAGAAGTATCTCAGTGCATTCAAACATCTGTTGGTTGTCCATTCACATAATAGCTATGTACAACGTCTATAATTAAGTATTAAATTCTTCATGTTCTGCTACTCACGACTACTTTGCTGTGCACGCAGATCAGAACACTGGAAAGCAAAGCAGTTACCCAGGACTCTCCACCCCATACTTCCCAGCTTCCCACGCTGAAGTTACAAGGTTCCCCTGCCTTGCCTGGGCTAACATTTAACATCAGCCTAAGGGAAAAACAAAAAAAACCAAACCACCAACCAAAATACCATCTCCAACACTACACTAGAGAAAGTACTAACTCATAACTACATAGTCGATGTACTAATACTGTATCGTCCCTATTAATATCATGTTGTCCCTATTTAAGAGGCCTCAATAAAGAATTTGTAACTCATTAATGCGTAAGGAAGAGGCACCTCAAATTGGCAAAAATAGGAGAAAGTTTGAACAAACAATAAAATAAAAAGGAGACCAAAAATAACACAGTAACTTGGATCTATTTCATTAGGCTATTCTTATTCTCAGCCTTTCAGACTACTTAACAGATGGTATTTCCGTGACACCTACAGTCATTTCTCAACCACACATTAGCCTGTAACAGAGGTCGCCACAGAGCTGCTCATATGGCTGGTTCACATACCAGATCCCACTGTGGCTTCCTCACACTTCATTTACCCTTAATAATGTGTCCCGAGATGACCTTGAGACAGGGCAAAAAGAGCAGCAGGTAAAGAAACTCTCTTTGAAAACTGAAACAGGGGAGAGAAAGCAGAAACAAAACTACTAGACAGACGTGCAAAATGATGGATAACTGTGCTAAGAGACCAGGCCAAAAAAAAAAAAAAAAAAAAAAAATCTCTAGCTACTAATTTGCGAGGCTTGCAACATAAAGAAAACAAACTCTTCTAGTCTCATAGCTACATCTTTACTCAGAAATTCATTACCTACTAAGTTCTCTACCGCCCTCATCGAATTGCTTTTTTAGTTCTCTTTTGTAAAAAGTAATCCCACATACACACTCTCTCTCAGACCCTCCAACAGTCATTCTATAAAAAGATGAGCAATTACTGTAAAAAATGCCACATAGTGTAACTGGAGTGATGGGTAAGTGATGAATCCATGATAAACACACTGTTCCTCATGAGGAACTTTTACATAAACAACAGCACTACTCAGTTTAAAGAAAGGGCAATTTACAACTTAAAGAGAGCCGTGTTAGTCTCATGAGTACACACTGATGAGTAGAGGTTTAATTTGTCTCATACCTTGCTAGTAGATGCCTTGTAAGTTGTCTTTAATTTCTGAGAAAGCTGACTGGTACTATGACTGGCTGTTGAGACAAATTCAAAGGAAGATATTTCAAATACAGCATGAGCTTATTTGTATAAGCAACTGCTATTAATTCACTTCAATAAGATTCTAAGTTTGGGGCAGCAAAGAACAAAAAAAGTGCATTCAAAAATACTTATTTAGGATTATTTGTAGTTCTCTCACCTTTAGTTTTCAGTTGTCCTTTGCTCAGTTCAGCTCCATCAACTGTCTGTCCTTCACCTGCTAAACGCTCATTCAGTGTATCAATCTCTCTACGTACTAACAAAAACAAAAATTCACATTAATACAAAGAATTAATAGCCTTAGCAACATCATGATCAAACTATTTAGGAATTGTTATGGTTATTAAATAATCTATTTTATGCTAAGGACAGAAAAAGCTATCAGCTGTAATTTTATAAAGTGAGTCACACCAAGACATAAACCAAGATCAATGTTGAATTTTCCAGAGATCAACCTTGACCCAGATTCCAAGGAAAATATTGGTGGCTTCTAATTACTGTTACTTTTACTAATAAATGTGGGTAAGGATTAACAAAACAGCTTCCGTGAGATGCACTACTCACCTGTATTGAATGAAATACAACAGAAGACACAAAACTTACAGCATCATAAATATTTCAGCCACAGAACTAGTATGTCATTTCTTGATAAAGATTTTATTCATCATGAAATAGTGTTCTCCCCTGAATGCCTGTCTACTTTTAGTTTTAGTAAGAAAGACACTGCAGCAAACGTGTATTTCTTTGTACTTTGAAATATATTTTTAAATGTATTATGATATATTTTAAGTTCAGCAATTTTGGAAACACTAAATATGATCAAAATATTTTCATTGCACATCAGACAAAGGATGTATTTGTAATAAAAATATGCTTTTCTGTCAATTATTTTTAAGTCTCACTAGTGTTATTTCAACACAAGACAGAGTGATGGCATAGCTAAAACACATCAGGTACTTGTAAATGATTTTCAGTGGCCAGGCTGATTTGAAGTTGCTCAACTACATTTCGTAAAGAACATTTTCAGTGGCTTAGAGTTTTTGTCCTCAAAATCTGGGCTGATACTCTTCATGTGTTCTCCTGAGATGAAATCATATGGAGAGGCTTTAACCAAGCACTTTTTTGTTGTTCTTGAGAGACTAGGCCTATCTTTTCATAAATTCTTAGGACTTCTTTTAAAGAAATCGTTCACTCCCAAGTTTTCAATCGTGGCGGAATGTGACACATGAGGACTATAATTCTTGCCATTTCTGAGGAATCACTGAAGTCTCAGTTCTAAGCACCAGAAAAGTCAGTTTACACTTCCATATCGCATCCAAGTGCTTGAAATGGGCAAAACAAGATTCTTTCCTGTCTTCCCAGTCACATAAACATAAACTTTATAAAACACAGACAATATGAAAGAGAAAGTAAACAGAGACAGCCTTGCAGTAACAGATACTGAAACAGACAAGCCTGGCAGATAGAAGAATTACCTGACAGGATTAAGACTGAAGTCTGGAAGGGGTAAGAAAAGGAAGAAACTTTGTTGTTACAATAAAGGAAAGGGAGTATATGAAAAGCCAGGGAATAAAAATGTGAGATTCTCTATGTACAGCAACCACAACACTAGCATAGGAATTAGGACTAAGAACAAAAAAATAACAGACTGAGCATCAGAATAGAAAAATTTAGAAATTGTCAGGGCATGTAAAGAGATCACAGGGATCATGAGTGAACTAAATGTGGAGGTAAAGAAGTAAGATGAAGAAGAAACAGAAATGGAATGGCAGGAAAATAATCAGACTCGGGAGGGTACAAATTCACCGTGTGTTTTCTGACAAACAGTTTCGAAAGTTGGGGAGGGAAGCCCTACTTTTCTCGCTACCAGTCAACTTCGCAACAGGAGGCTGAGAACTCAGTTGTGTAAATTCTTAGTGAAAAAGACACGTAGTGTCAATGGTAGCTCTTAACCAGCACAATCTAAGATTTTAAGACAAGAAAGACCAAGCACATTTTCAAAAAGCATGCAAGAATGTTTTTTTTAACATGAGCGTTTGGTTTAACTGGGACCCGATTAGATATGGAAAAAAAAAAATTGACCTGAGTCAAATCAGAGAGTCCCCCGTTCAGAAGCCAAGACATACAACACAGCTTCCACTAAGCAGCAAGGAAAATTGAGGAGAGGCTTTACCATACGACTGCCTGCATTACTTAGTTGCGATCCTCTTACACCACTTTGGATCATTTACATTACCATACCAGCAATAAAAAAATAACATTTTTTGCAAATAACATCTGGAATTTTCATCCAAGTCCTCGACTTCAGTATTCATGAACGCTTACAGGTGCTGGTTATGCAACGTACTAACTAGTATGATCCCAAATCACCACATTTTACACTACTTCAAGTAAGACGCACGATTAAATGATTACATCATTTAAATTAAGCCTGTAAATATACAGCAAAGCCACAAACTGCAGTGGCTGAACAGAGTTACTGACAGATTAAGACGGTATATACTAGAGCCCACAACAAGGAAACAGCCACTTTGCTTTCTTTGCCTAACAGTCGAGGAGGATGACACATATTGGTTCTCACTACTTGTGTCAAAGACTTAAAAAAGGGAATTTTCTGAAAAGGTACAAACTCCATCTTTGGCTACAAGCTGAATATAATTCTTAACTCCCCACAGAAAAGCTTCACTAGTAACACTACAGCATCCACTGTAAGCATCTCAATTAGCACCACTATATCCTAAATCCAAACAATTTGTAAGTTGCTAGAAAAAACAAATACTCACATTCTAAGTTTTCAATATATAGGTTTTCAAACTCCCGCTCTATTTGTCCAAAAAGTTCAAGGAGTGTATTCCGGACAGAAGATGGTAGTTTAGAATCCTAGAAGATAAAATACTGGGGTTTATATTTTTCTGTACATATTTTACACAGTTACCATTCAATCTTAAACTGATTTTAACAATTCCTTCCATCTCCCAGCAGGGAGGGAAATTTAAACTACTACTAGTGTAAAACAACAACCAAAAAACTCTAAGCATCATAAAAGTACTCATATACTTTTTACCTTTCATGGAAGGGAATTCAAATCATCTATGAGGGTTTTTTTGTTTTTACTGGAGAAAAAAATTATAAAATCAAGACACATGTACAACTCCAAAAAAGAAAAAAATTACAAAATTATGTCAAGCTGCTTCCAGTTTGGTTTACAAAGCAATTCAGCAGTTGACTGCTTATTAGGTTACAAAGCTGTCATTGCAAACCACCTCATTACCAAAGCTTGAGATAAACTAACCTTTTAAACACATTTTAACACTTACCTACTTTTGTCACTGGCCAAAACCAAGCGTGAAAGAAACCTGCAGTTTCTAACACTTCCCTCCTTAGATATTATTCAAGTATCTTCTCCTCACAAAAAGTATTCTGAAGCAAATTCACAAAGGAGGGCAAACTCCTCAGCCTAATCAACACAGCAACTTCTGGGCACAAACCCAAGTATGTAATAAAACCACTAACACGCGATTTATACGATACAACCTCAATACACAGCCTCACCACAAGTTCTCATTGGCAAGTTATTTATATTTTATTAATCTGCCTCTAAAACAGAGACCAGCACCATATCTCCCCTGAGCACACACATACCAGGCACAAACCAAGTAGGTACTGATTTTCTATTGGAAGTCGAGGTTCTCACTGTATCAATGACCGTGTCATCAAACACTTGAGACAGTGGGTGAAGCAGAAGACAACTGACTGCAACTACACTGAGAACCTGGTACAAACAAACACCTTAAAATATGAAGCAGAGCACGCTACTAAAAATGGCAAATCAGAAAGGAGAAAATAATTCCATTAGTCTATAATCAGTTAATTCACAACAAGTATGGATCCAAGAATGAACCGTCCTTTCCCACTACACAAACAAATTCTACTAAACCTGTTCTATTCTTCAACTGCTCGTGAACCACAATATGTAGAAGTTGGTTTACTGCATTTATTATTTATCTAGGAAGCCAGCTACAGACCTTTCTGAAAAGTTAACTTTCCACTTAACTGAGTCTGACTCTAACAAAGAAAAAGCTCAACTACTGCTTTGTAGAACATCTAACTCATCATCTCAGAATTCAGTAAGACCACATCTTATTACTGGACAAATCTGTAAATAATGCAGCTATATTCAAAAACTGAGAAGTATCTGGGCAGGGAAACAAGCTACCAAATTTCAAAATGAAACTACTATGATACCATGTATACTGTACTAAAAATACATCAGTGCTCATCTGTCAAATATACACGGAATGTAAAGAAATAAACCGCCGGAATGAGGAGGAAGCATGTGCACAGCAGCCATCAGAGGGCAGTACGCGCCTTCTACCAAGTCAGCATGTGAACAACCAGAATTTAACCTCACTCAGGTTTGGTTCATCCCGTCAGGATGAAACCATGAGAAAAGCCCACTGGGATCCCGATTTTGTCAGCCATTTCTAAACGTCGATTTTCAAGAGAAGAACAAGAGAAATCACAAACAGCCATGACGTACAGCCCATCTGCTTTGCACATAATTCAGTTTTACACCAATTTCAGCTACTTTAAGCTGCGGCACCTGCTGACAGAAGTCCTGCTGTGCTCTTTCTGCTCCGCTAGGATGTTCCCTCCTGCACCTTCACCTGCCTCTCCCTTGAGACAGCACTTTTGTTCGGGCATTTGCAGTCAATCAGAACATGAAACAGATCCTGACTAAAACCAACTTGAAAAAAAACTGATTTAAGAATACTATGCAAATGAAACACTATTATGAGAAACACTGAAGTTAGAAGAATTACTTCTGATTCAACTACCCAATAATTCCATACAATAAGATTATGAAAGAAACTAAGTCATCCTACAACTTTAGAAATAGAAAGTAAGAAAGTTTTTCAATCTACTTCTCAGAGCCTGAAGGCATAAGTAAATATATATGTCCTAAAGTAACCAGCATAGTAAAACTCACCCACTTCCTTTATTCTCTTTACAGTTGGCATTATTTAAATTAGCTTATTAAAACACCATGTAATAATATTATCTGCTTATCTGCAAAAGTATTTATCTAGATCTCATGTGGTTTACAGTTCCTCTATGAAGTGGCATCAATACTCTTTACTCATTAGAATCTGCCACTGGCTGTTCGAGGTTAAATGTCAACACAATTAAATTAGATGATACATAAAACATCTAAAGCATTTACATATTACAGCACAAAACACTTACATTGTTTGATAAGCAATACTAAAACAACTTTTTACCACACAGAGGTGACAGCATGCCTTGATCTCTCAGCTGCCCTTCCCTCCTTTCCTGAAGTAAGGCTGTAATAGTTCAAACGCATGAACAGTTTTCTGTTCAAGTAGTTACACTCTCCAACTTCTAGATGCCTAGAAGCAATAACTCGGGCTCTGTTAACTCCAAGAAAACTAACACTGTAATTTGCTGAATAATAGACTCAATTAAACAAATAATATAGTTATGTAAAACACTCCAGGTGGCTCCACATTGCATCCACTACATAGATTGACACGATTAAGAAAACTACTGAAGTTTGTGGTTGTTTCTTCCTTTAAGGTTAATACACAGAAGATCACACTTTCATTTGAGCCAAATTAAAAAAATGAAAAAAACCCCAACAAACAAACAAAGAAAACCCCCAAAAAATCTAAGTTAGCTCACACCTCTGTCACACAGGCAGTATTTGTTTACTTCATGGAATGGAACGCTGAAGAGCACTCCAACACCTTCCCTATCAGAGTCATAATAACAACTATTTCAGTTTATTCATATTCATATTCCTGGGTTACTACTATTTCAAATTTATGAAATCAAGAATCAATCATCAACTTTAAGGAGATGGAGAGATGCAGAGAAATAAATAGACTCTCTATTTTCTTCAGGGTTTTATCATTCATGTAGGAATACATAAAAGCCGATAAAAAGTTCTACAGGTCTGAATACAACAACCTGAAACACTGTCAACATCCACATCAATAGACTCCAAAGACGTGAGCACTTAGAAGCAAGAAAGCTCGCTGCCCCTGCAGCTTTACTGTACGTATTTCATTACTTAAATGTATCCGATTTCTTTGCGTAGAAAACGCTCCTCAGAAAAAAGCGACGGAGGTTTCCCGGGCAGCAGCAGCAGCAGCGTGTTCTCTTACCTGCCCTTCCAGCATGTCTCTCTGCAGTCCTGCCCGTTCCTGCTCGGAACTGTTGGTTCGTCGGATGGAAAGGCTGTGCGATTTGCGTTTCTGCTTTGCTTGGCGAGCAGATGCACAACTTCCACTTTCTATTGGCATTACTTCAAAAAACCAGCTTCACAGAGGCTCCTGAGATAAACTAAGGACAAGCATTACACATTACAAACTGCTTTGCCAAACTAACCAGGATATTTTCCCCTTCAAAACAGAAATATTTAGTTCTATTAAATTTGGGAGTTGTTTGGGTTGTCATTAAAAAGACGGGATCCTTATTACTTACAGCTATTCTTCAAATCACATGAAGTTCAAAAACAGATACACATACACATGAAGTTGAATCACTTCAGCGTTATTTATTCTTTAGCTAACAAACCTCCACAAAAGGAAAACAAATTTCACTACCTTGCTCATTTTGGAGAACACTGGCATAGGCAGCCCCAAAATGCTTCCAGGAAACAACTAATGCACATACTAATTTCACTGAAATGCATGCAAAATTAAAACCCAGCTGGAAAATGAAAGCAAACATGATAATTTAGGGACACTGTCAGGTTAAAAATGTATTAAGAAACGCTATGCGTTAGTATACAAAATTTAATAGATGTGCTTGTTTATACATAAGCAGAAATTCATTTTAATGACACAAGTTCTGAAAACTACTTTCCATCATTTCTGAAAGCTCACGGTTTTCCTTTCTTGATACTAAAAGTGGCTGTGGAACTTACAAGAAGAGTAAAAGCGCACCTGACTTCCCAGACAGTAGTTGTTCATTTCTGGCAGTTTGTTAAAGCCAAATACAAATTTTAATATCCATAAAAATACCTGACAGTATCGCCAATTAATATTACCATGCATGATCTACTGCCTTCCCTTGTTTATGAAAATCAAATTAGGTTTGTTTTCTTGCATAAACGTGGAGATATTTTCTTTACTGTCAAAATCTTACTTTTTACAAACATTTAGTTACAGTATGTTTTTCTAATTTAAACCTGATATTTCAAAGAAATTATTTTTAGTTTCATGGGATGCCATTGGTTAAACATTTCAAATATTTTAGGATTGATTACTCAAAATTTTTCAACCATGAACATTGAAAATAAAATTAAAATTCATTCTCCAGCATAAATTATTTCCAAAACAACAATTGTAACTTAAAATAGCTGCAACAGTCTGCAGAGAAATAGGAGAGCATAGCTGGCAAAGCTAACAAGACAACAGAGCGTCTTTAAAGAAGTTGATCTGAGAAAATTTAACCAAACTCAGGGTTACTTCCAATTTAAGATCTGCCAACACACTAGATGTCAAGCTAGGAATGAGCACCATCACTACCAACAATTAACCAGTATGGTGGTTTTGAATGGTATTTTCACATTTTTAACATATCATAAAGCCAAGGAAAAGCATATCTTACTAAAAACACAGTATGCACCATGAATAAGAACAGCTTTCAAGTTGCTTTTTATATCAAAGTGAAAATTATATAAAGACATAAATTTGTATCAAAATTATACTAGATTTAGTTAAGGTTTTGATGCCCATCCATCCTCAAATTCTCTCATTCAAAATTTGGTATTTTAATAAGTTTTTCAAACACCCAAGTTCGGTAACCTGACACCAATTCCATAGTGAATCTAAAACAAAATTCAGGTTGCACCTCTATCTCGTACTGCACTAAAATGGTTTTGTTCATTTCCTCTGGACTCTGCACAGTCCTTCCCTTCACCTAATCCCATCAGAGCTTTTTATGTGTGACTAATCAGCAGTAACTAATTAGCTATACTCACAAATTAAAGAAGAAAAAAAAAAAAAAAGAACTATCGTTGGGTAGCTTCTTATTTGACCAGATTTCATTTTTCATAGAAAGATAGGACTGAAATTAAAAAAGTCCATCCCATAAACAAGTTATTGCTAATCTTCTGGGTTTCACTAATTACCTTCCTACTCTTGGACATATGGTCAAGCATTAGGAACAGGTTTTCAATGCTTATCACATTTCTGTTTCTTTTCAAAATACAATCAAATCCCAAACACGTGTCTATTCTCTCTTCCACCTTCCTCTTATTTCCCTTGGGAATTGCTCTTTCGATGGCTTTCCATTCACCAGTTTCTGCAGTGTTCCAGATTGGTTTTTAAGGCCAGAAGCACCAAACTGTGCACACACATAGACGTGTTAAACAGTTTTATATCTATACATATGCATAGTTACAAATAATTACATAAATCAGTTGACACTGTTTCATTAAGCTCTGTGGAAAAAAAAAAAAATCTTAACTTCTAATTCCTGCCATATGTGGCTCCTGAGCTGCAGTTATATAGAGATGTTAATATGCTTTATGCCTTACCAGGCACTTTAAATATGTTAACTTCCATTCGTCCTCTGCTGCCAAGCTACTTGACCTGACAGGACTTTACCAAGAAACACCCTTTTCTGGATTGCTTCAAAAATCATAGAATAGTTTGGGTTAGAAGGGACCTTTACAGATGACCTAGTCCAACACCCCTGCAGTGAGCAGGGACATCTTCAACTAGGTCAAGTTGCACAGAGCCCTGTCCAGCCTGACCCTGAGTGTCTTTGGCGATAGAGATCTATGACGTCACTGGAGAATCTGTTCCAGTGTTTCACCACCCTGTGGCAGGTATTTCCTGCCCCCAGCTAAGCTGTTGCTAGGCAGATTCCAGGGAATCTGCCTACCTGGG
>NW_009714961.1:24780-31263 GCF_000703405.1 Apaloderma vittatum
GACGAGAACGGGAACCCCCGGCTTGATTGAGGTGAGCGTATGATAATCCAGATTATCATTCTTTTGTCAAGGGCTAGTGCGTGAGCTTGATCTTTGTCTCAGCCGATACCGAACCTTTAAATTGGTGGGGAGCTTATATCCTGTAAATAAATTTAAATTTAACTATATGCGTGAATTTATTTTTGTTCGGATATGGGCGCGCTCCTCACCTCCTTCTTTACACACCCTCACCGTAAAAAATGTCTTCTTTATATCTAGTCTAAATCTATCCTATTTTACTTTAATACCATTATCCCTTGTTCCATAACCACTGGCCCTGGTGAAAAGTCTCTTTCCATCTTTCATAAGAAAGCCCCCTTTTAAGTACTGAAAGGCCACAAAAGGGTCTCCCCAGAGCCTCCTCTTTTCCAGGCTAAACAACCCCAACTCCCTCTGTCTTTCCTCGCAGGGGAGGTGCTCCAGCCCTTTGATCACTTCCATGGCCCTCCTCTGGACCTGTCTGATCATGTCAATGCCATTCTTGTATCATTGGCTACAAGTGACTACAGTTGGATTTCAGGGCTGTGAGCACACATTGCTGCCTCACATCCGATTTTTCACCCACCAGTATCCCCACGTCCTTCTCTGCAGGGCTGGCCTCAATTCATTCATTCTCGTCTGTAGTGACACTGGGACTGCCCCAACCCGAGGTGCAGGAACTTGCACTTGGGGAGGTTCACACGGGCCAACCCCACGAGCCCATCAAGGCCCTTCTCGCAAATCAGCGGCACCACTCCGGATCCGTACGTACAGAATTGGCCACTATACATTCCAGCAGCTAGAATTTAAAGGGACACAGTCAAATGCATGAGATTACATTTTTACACAGTGAAATTCTCACATCAGCTACACAAAAGTTTCTCCTGTGACAGCTCACGAGGAAACAGGAACCATTCGGTAGGAAACACCTCCACTGTTGTATCTATTTGGTGGCAGCACTTCACCTGCAGCCAGCGTCACCAACAGGAACCCTCCTCTCCTCATGCACCAGCGGGACCGGGTCACTCATGCAGGGTTCTGGAGGGAGCAAGCATGCACGCTCGGCCCCAGGCGCTGCAGGAGGGTGCACACAGCCAGAGCGAAGCTGCAACTCAAGAGGCGACAAGCAGGCACGGGCACACACACCACAGGAACGAGAAGCCCAAGGGGACTGAGCTTCAATGCCTTGGATACTGCTCCGGGTTCCACCAAATAGCCTTCCAAACTTTCAGTACCAGAGCAACAGCTGGAGTTTTTAGAACCAGGATGTAAGTTCCTTTGAAAAACGGTGACAGTGTCCCTTTAAATACTGATTTCATTTGACAGTTTCAGAACTATTCCAATGCTAATTGAAACAGGGCGAAGCTTTTCAAGAACAGATCTCACAAAACAGATCCTTGGCAATATGATGCTAAAAAACAATAAATAAATAAGGTGCTCATTTCTAGCAGTTACCTGATTCCCCTTATTATGTAAGGTTTTCAAACAATGAAAATTACCTGTCCCGAATATCAGTGTCATGTTACATATCCTATGAAAACCATATTAAATATTGATTAGTGAAACAGTCAGTAGTATACAAACCAGTCAAAGTCTTTCACATTATTGAAACTTTTGTAGTCAGAACATATCAGAAGACAGAAAAGGGAGGTGTGGGAAAACATCAACACAAGTCAAGGCTAAGCACCAAATCCCAGACAAATGAAGTAAGAGAAAAAGCTTCAAAATGACTCGTTGCATATTGTTGGTCTGATGTAGTTAATCATAACTTCTGGGTGTTATAACTGGGTTCTGAAAAGATAAATTCACAAAATTCACTTTCCTTCTGCTTAATAATATCACAAGTAGGATGAAAAAAATCACCAAGTATGGGACCATTGCTTCCTGAACCAAATGAAGCTGAATTCACAAAAGCTCAAAATTAACAAGAGTAAAAAAAAAAGGTGAATAAAAGTTCTTCCTGAGGGGGGGGGAAAAAAAAAGTGTGTTGCATTACTAAACTATATTCATTAAGGGTGGCAGTTCACAAGTACTATATTATTACAAAATGAGCTTACAAGAGAGAAATATTGAGCTATTCTGCTCAATCATTTTGGAAAATGCTTCATTTGTCTAGCGTTCCTCACACAGTAAGCAGTCAAACCTCAAGAGTATGGTACCAAATGAGTTTCTGACAAAATCAATCAGCACAAGTAGGTGAGAAAAAGATGTCCTAGAAAACATCTAGACCATAGGTGATTACTACTTTCTAAATGCAAAGATAGTTTCATATTTCAGTTATGCTGTTTAATTAAACTCGCAGCATATTTTACAGTGTGTTAAATTAAAGTTCTGCCACCTACCTCTCTGTAACAGATGTTACCGTGTACTCAGTCACAGGAAATATTTCATCAGAGCAACAGTAAAGAGCAGATGTGTAACCAATTACTGTTTAATTCAGCTACAACAGAGAAATGGCACCAAACAGAAGTGCACATGCTGGTCTTTCTAGACTTAAAATTTCACTGCAGCAATCAACTAACTTTACTTAGAATCACAGGCTTCGGCTCTTGAACAGGGAACATGCAGATGGCTGAAAGGAAAGAATTCCTGGAGTAAGCATGCTGCTGAAGCCAGGAAGAAAATCTCTCTTAAGAAGTGTCAGAGCACAGACAGAATGGCTGCAGTATATTGCATTTCCTTTTTTGTTCATTCAAGGCAACACACAAGTCTGTAAAGGGAAAGCATCAGGAAGTTTCAGCAACATCTCTTACCCAAGAGCTCCCTGCTCCATTTTGTTTGCAGTTTAGCAATAGTAACATTGACTATTTAATGACTGTATCAAAAAAAAAAAGAAAAAAAAAACCACGAATCAAAAAACCCCATCGACACCAGAAACAATCTTACTGTATTTGTGTGTGCTCTTAAATCTCGTGGACAGTTTCCAGTCTCTCATTTTCAAATCTGGTTTAGATCAAAATTTCAGTGTATACTACATGAGAAACAAAGGCCTTTTACAGGAGTAATTATTGTCCTGAGCAACATTAAAACCTTAAAATACAAATATCCCAATTAACACACAGGTTTTTTTCACCAAGTGGTGAGAGAAAGAGGAAAAAGAGGATAATGATTACAGCTATTAAGTTCTTAATTACGCGTAACTTGGTTTGACAGCATTACTTATGAGTTAAGTACCAACATACACCTCTACAATCTTTATTAAGATGCAAAGAAATCAAATTTAAAGGAGCAAAACTTTCATTTTGAGGTCTTCAGCGCACAATCTGTTTCAAGGATGCTGTACATGCAAGTGCTATTAATTCAATGCAAGCACCAAGAACACAGCACACCTGAGAACGATCAGGCTGAACAGACTTCTTTGTGAGACAAGTTGTTTTGCTAAAGGTAAATATTTAGGAAACAAAACCATTCCAGATCATCACAAATGATGACAAAACCACTGATAAGCGTGCTCTAACATTATGAAATCCACTCAAGCATTACAACATTTTTTTCTTAAATTCAGTGCAGCATATTTTCAAATGATGTTCCCCAAAATGTAAAAGGAGAAAGCATCTACCACTAAAAAGCTCACAACCTCCCTCCAACAGAAAGCGTAGTAAAGAAGCTGCACCAATCAATTTTAAGAATGTTATACAGCTGGAAACCAACAATAAAAGCTTTAACGCATTAGTAAGTACCTACTCTGAGCAAGCTTCTAACACTAATATCCAAGCGTAAGGCAGCCCAGTTTTGCTGCCAAGCAGGCTTTGATCTTGCTTGTCCAACTATGTCAGCAAATGCTGCCATCGCACCAAAATGCTGTGCAGACCTGGCCTGCCAACCACTCTGCTAAAGCAAGGAATGATACTCTCAACCATACGGACTTATTTTAACTATTATTAAACAACAATAATCATTAAACTTGAATGATTTCTTATCTATTTATTTAGAACATAGAATAAACTTGTTTGGGTCCATCAAGACTCATTAAGTGAAATTCCTGATGTCCTGAAAGCATTCAATTTTCCTTTAAGAACTGTGTCACCTGCACTCACTGAGCGTGCTCACTCTTTCAACTAGTTTAAACAATGCGGGGTACAATGTAATCCTACCTTTAGCACTAGTTAGTTACCCATAACTATATATTGTACCTTTGTTTATTAATAGGTATCGATTAGCTGACTTTATTGAAGAGTTCGACAGCCAGTACCAGGTCCTTCTAAATTACTTACTCTTGGTTAAATCCTAAAATATATTTGAAGGCTACTCTACTTCCTCAGCCATTTCATAAACGTTTTAGTCCCCATTCCTGTATCAGCAAATCCCTAACAGCTTAGAAGCAGCCTACATACACCCATAGGTATGCAAATACAAGACCTTAGGGTGGGAATCCCTAAGGAAGTCCAAGAGCAAAGGCAGTTTAACCTGGTATTTATTTAAGGAAGCACTGCATTGCATTTAGAGGCCAGAATCTTATTGCGCTAGTCTCTAAACAAACAATGCTTAGGTACTCATTACTGATGTACCAGAGAAATGCTATTATGCTTTTATGCAAGCAGAGTGACCTCTAACATCACTGTCCTTCATTTGGGAATGTATTGTTTGTTAATAAATTAGAATCTTTTACTGCTTAAAACATCAACAAAAGCAAATAACTTTGACACTAACTATAAGACATTTAGCAAGCTTTTCTTCTCAACCTTTGCACAGTACATTCCTGAAGCATTTCCACATATGGCCTACCACAGAGCACTACTCAATCTTCCAAAAGTAACAGCACTGCAAGTACCCAGCAGTCCTACCAACTTGGCACACACAATCTCAAAATAATAGGTATTACCTGCGGATGAGAAAATAGCAAATCATTCTGGCTTGTAAGGAGACCTGCCCAATTCCTGCCCATTCCTCAGCGGTCACATGTAGAACGCTAACAAATTCACACCGCAGAGGTTTTGAAGCGGTGGCATCCGGAACAAGCACCCCACAAGACAAGCTACTAATCTTAGCTCCAAGACTTAAAAATTCCCTGACACAAAACAATCCTAATCTTATCTCAACCATGTAATATACAATATCGCTTAACTACTTCTTACTTGACACATCCTAGTTCTGGTTTGCAATTCCTGGATTTTGTAGAAGCAAGCTCTTCTTATAAGACACTCTCACCCCTGCCCACACTAACACTTCAGTCCATACAAGAGACTGAGTCCTTCAAACAAGTCCTAAATTCAAAAGATGGTGGAAGGGCACATCTACATTGGAGAGATGGTTAACTCTAAATTTAACACAATAAACCTAGTTCAGGGACAAATGCACACACAACCAACCAGTATTAAGAAAAAAAAAACAAAACGCAAGACTTTACAGTGGCCTCTGCCTTAAATTCTAATGTTCAGTGCAGGCACCTCTTTCTTAAAATAACTGGCCAAGTCCACAACACATAAAGCTACATTTTAAATTACTACAAAACACATGCAAGATCCTCTATAATGTAAACTACTGATTGGAAAACATACTTGAGGATTCCTGCGGTTACCAGCTCGCTTTCAGAAATATCACACACGAGACTCCAACAGCAGGCTTGCTTGGAAAAGTTTCAGAAAGCTGCCTAAGGAGAATGACACTGCTGTAATGATGCAAAACAGGTGCCTGAACAATAGACATTTGTATAATTTCAAGGTGTACTCAATGACACTGAATCACTTCAGAGAAGCTGTTCCACCAGTTCTTTACATAAATCTTCCATGAATTACTGTTACAGAAAGGATACATTAAAATGTTATACTGAAACAAACTTTGAGAAGCTGGGAGATTAACAAGAGGGATAAACATACAAATAGAAGTTTCCCTTTTCTTGTAAACACCAAGATGTCCTTGAACAACAGTTCAAGGCTTAACTTGAAAACTTTTTTCCTCATCTTCGCATGAGCACAACCTTCCTATTTAATTTCCTTCCACAACCACAACTTAACATCTGCTCAGTGTCTGAGCACATTGATCATATTAATTCTCCCTCAAAATTATGGTTTTAGCTCGGGAAAAGAGAGAAACACTGCAAACAGCTCTTCACAGACATAACTTTTACCCATCTTGGATGGTTCCAAGGTATCCCCCACTGCCGAAGGCCAGATCTACCCTGTCCCATCCCAAACCCCCCTTCCTCAGGCAGCTGTGCCTCACTTCAGGCAATCTGGGCGTTTCATTTTTACTCCATTTGTACATGAGTCAGAGGATCTAACTCTGAGGTGCTACCTTGCCTTTCGGGCGTGCGGGAGCACATACAGTTACCGAGCAGAGCCCCCTCGGCAGCTCCTGTCCCCGCCTGCAGACCTGGCACCGCCCCGGCATCCTCGGGATGCAGATGTTTAAAGAAATAATAAAAACATTTCAAAACCAAACAACTAAACCACACAGAGGAGAAGAGGGAGAAGGGCTTATCTGCGGTTTTTAAGGAAGAAGGCGCGTAAAGAAGCGGGACTAGGC
>NW_009714962.1:0-4903 GCF_000703405.1 Apaloderma vittatum
AAGGTAGCCGGCATTAAAAATGGCCTTCCGGGGCGTGCAACAGCCTGTCTGGGGGGACATCAAGGAGATTTCCTTGCTCAGGAAGGGACGAGGCCCCGCAGGGTTCCCGCGCCTCCTCACGGGCCTCCCCTTGGCCCGTAGGAAACGGTGGGAAAATAAGCCCACGAAATCCACACGACCGACAAAGAATAAAGGCAAATACTTGTGTCTCGGCCAGCTCCACAAACGCGTAGATGCTGCCTTTTTGCCAGAAATTATTCGCGTTGCTCTACCAACGCGAACCGCTGTGCTACCCCCACGCAGGGCAGGCCCCCGCGGGGAAGCTTCCACCACCCCTGCACAGCAGATAAAACACTCTGGCTGCTTTCGCCATTAGGACTTGGCTTTGATTTCACGTACGTCCCACCGGCGCCAGTCTGCGAGGTCTATCGTAATTCAAGTGACACAGACGGAAAGGCAAGGTAATGAGGTAATTCAAAACGACATCCTCAGAAAACTCATCCTGTGGACTGGCCTGGATTTCACTCATACAACAGGTGTAGTAGCTGAATGTAACAATGTTATTTCTAAATGCAAAGGTTTGAGAGCAAACGATAATAAAACCATAAACAGTACCAAACTAACATTTTAAGTGATTAGAAAGTAACTATGTTTTCTGCTGAAGTGCCTCAAAACTTCCAGGCTTTAAAAGAAGGAGAGGGGGGAAAAAAGGAGGGGGAAAGGGAAAAGTAGATACATGTCAAGCATGATAAAATAACAGATCTGCTTAACAGTATTAGAAAGAAACCTGAAGTCACATTTTTTCCACTGTCAAATATAAGCCAGCCTTGTAAGTACTGTATTATACTAAGCATATCCAATGAAAACAGAACTGAGTAAAAAGTATGCTTTGTGCAAACAACAAATACGCCAGCACAACAGTTGCCAATCTCTGTTAAGAGAAGCTCCAAGTTCTATTACACACTTTGTACAACTCTGGTTTATTTGGAGTAAAAAGGTCCCTTCATGCTCAACTATTTTGGTCTATGTGCTACACACCCTTAAAACAGAAAATGGAGATCAACTTACAGAAACCAGTACAAACAAGCAGGAGACGAAAACTATTATGAAGTACCAGTAGCTGAGAAGATTATTTCCTGTAGATTTCAGGATTCTGTGAATGCAGTATTTTTTATTCTACTTTAACAGCTGTACCACAGTCTTAACGTTGGGTAATGGAACACCTAACAAGAAAAACAGGATTCATTGCTGCTGGTGTTGGGCATAATTTCAGACGGTTGAAGCAAAGTATGTCACAAGCTGCTTCTGATCTTGAAGTTATCCTGAATTAGGAGCTCACCCTGATCTTCCCAATAAATGCATATACGCCCATATAATTAAAATGAAAGCTGCTGACCCTCATTGCCAATGAAAATCAGACCATTGGTATTTAATCCCGAGCACCTGGACTTTACAGGATGCACAGTCATACCACTTTGAGAACCTAGATTCTCCGGACTGTTACGGGCTTGCTTTACCAAATAGCCCTAAGGATTATTTAACATGTAGAGTACTTTTCAAAGTACATTACAGTACCAGTTATTATTAATAGCAATTATTATCAATGTGGCTAAAGTCCTTACTAATTGAGGCTTTGAGTGTCAGCTCCACAAAGACACCCACTCTTGGTTCTTGCTGCTGTGCCATAACGCTCCAGGCAAATAACTGATTCTTTGTTTGCCACCAGTTGTAGTAGTTACAACAATGCTCTTTTTTGGTATGAAGCACTGTTATTTCCTCACTAGGGAGAGAGCAATTTTTCCAAATACAGTCCTGTTAACTCTTGGCAGCTACTGAAGGATCAGAAGCTCTCAGCTGTTGTGTTTTACTCTATTGTCCCGAGCACCAAGCAAAAAACAACAGGGGGAACAAAAAAAAAAAAATCACCATTTCAGCTATGTACTTGAGCACATAAACTTCCAGTACTTGTTTTAGCGACTTTCCTTACCAGATCAGTGTATTCTCTGACATGTCTACTGGTCTCACTTTTTGTTAAGCCATCTCTCTGTTTTGCAGTGAATCTCTGTAAAACCTGTCACTAACTGTTGAACAAGGGGATGAAAAAGAATTTATTAGAAAGATAAGCTTTTAAACCATTTGACAGTCTACATATAACTCACCCTATTAATTCTTGAGCTGGAGCTTCAAGAGTTCTGAATATTCACCACTGACTTTGTTTTGCAAAGCACTGCAATTAGAAACCGTTTGACTTTCACACCTTCCAAGTTATTGTTGCGTAAGTAATCGGTTCAGTTTAAAAGAACCTTATTGTTTGAAAGTTTTCCTTTTTCCTTTTCCAGTCTTTGAGGCATCTCCTTCAAAAGAAATCATTTCAAATTTCTGAAGGTTAACTATCAAGTTTCAGTATTACAGTACTTGGAATCTCAGATATATTCATCACTCTTGGATGATACTAAGTCATAAAAAGATAAGTTTAGTCATAGATGAATGAGTTGCAACACATCTAAAGAGATTTTTTTTTTACTCTTGAAGCAGTGCAAAAGTATGTAACTGTGGGCTATTCCTTTTTACAGTTAATCAGTTTGGTAGACTGTTCATGTTTAAAAACACACACAAACCAGCAATTAGAAACATCAAACCTTCATTGTGCCTCATGTCATCACAACAAACAGGTCAAAACTCGATGAGAAATAACGTCACCTTGTCATCTCTAAAGGACTGCTCTAATGCATAGATTTTTAAACAAAAATACCATATTGGATAATGGCACCTGTCAAAAGAGAAGATAGGGAAAATAATATTCAAGAGATTAGATTTATAAAAAGGGGTTTAAAACCTACCCTTAAGCCTTATCCAAGGACAAAATTTTATGTAATGCATCAGAGAGACTCAAGGATACCATCAGTGATTTTAAACTGAAGTTCTCAGTAGCTGCATGACAGATGGCATGAGTGTAAAGGAAACAGCAGAAGTAGACCAGATGTCCAAAAGGGTGTCCTTGTTAAGATTTCTTTCTATGGGTGAATTTCAGGGGAAAGAAAAAAAAAAAGCAGCTTGAGGACAGAGAATGAAGTGCCAAGGATGTGGAAATGCTCTACCATCTATGCTCAATATTGCCCTACAACTGCAGTTCTAAGCCAACAAAAGGACATATGTAACCAGGTGAAACTTTTAAGTGCCTTTAAGTATCTCACAAGCAGATTGCACTAGGTAAGATTTCTGAAAGGATGGCAAACTCACCTGTTTGCTGCATGATTTTAATTCTTGTTTTTCCATTGGAAGTCTAAGGGGCTTGAGAATAATGAAGTGATAAAACTGAATGGATAAATGCTACTTTTGTAAGGCAGAGGCAAAACAACAGCTCAGACTCATTAATTTCTTCAATGAAGGAGAACGAGAGCCATTTCCTCCCCATTGAGACTTCAGAGAAGATGCTTTCCATTAACATGTCCTACTCTATAAAAATGTAACCCATTATACTCTTTACCTAGAGTGTACTGAAAACTAAGTGGGAAAAAACACGGAATAAAATGCCTTAGTAAGTGTGCTGTACCCCTATAAATAAAACTGTCATGAGCCGAGAAGGCTAAAATCTTTTGCGTTCCAATTAATAATGTGCGTAGCTAATGTTCATGGATTGGAGAGTGCTTCATAAGGGTGAACCCAGGTGACAGGCAGAGATCAAGGTTGCCTGATAAGACAGACTACTTCTAATCTCATGCAAAACAGAGATGCAGTCACTATATTATAAGAGCTATTAATTAAGAACACCACAATACACGTTTCTGGTTCTGTACTCCCAGGGTATTTCAAGGATCCAACACTCAGAAACCCATCTCCTCTACAGCTCCTCTTGGTGCAGCCAGCCACACTTATTACTTCACACACACACACTCCTTTGTCCATTTCTTCTTCACATGCTCACAGTACTCATTTTATAGTTGCATTATCTAATTTCAGGTATTCCACGTCCACATGCCCTACTAATTTCAGACACCTACAGCCCCTAAAACCTTCCCTTTCATGTCTTCAGGCACAGACTTTTCTCATACAGCCATCAGACAGTAGCAATTTCAGCCTCTTTGCTTGAATTCCAAGGTGAAGAGACAATGGCTTGCTCCAGGAAAGGCTTGAAGGGAGTGGTGCATTCCAGGCAAGTAGAGGCAGAGCAGGATATGGAGAATTCAAGACACAGCACCCAATGTTTACAAGAAAAAAAACACCACAGTGTACATTGCACTATCACAAACATCTTTTTACTTTTTCCTGATTCCTGATAAACTGCAAGCATCCACTGATGTTGCCATTTCAACAGCATTAGCTAGAGGCAAGCACACAGACTCCGAATCTCCCACTTCAATGGCAGCCTAACCACTAAACCTCTGCCACTTTTGAGGTCACACAGTTGCCTGCCAGGTCCTTGCTTGGCCCTGATTCAAATAAAGTATTTTTTTTTAGGTAATAGGCATCTTTTATCTTTAGCCAGCTTCTAGCCATGCATCTTTAGCAACCAGTCAGCATACCTATTGGTACTGCACCTATCGTTCGATACAGGCACGGATGGATAAAAGCTTTTTGCCACCCTTTATCAGAAACGGCAAGTCAGTTACAAAGCCAAGAAGCACCACTGCGCCTACTGACTCCGCTCCCAACGGGAGGGTTACCTCTACAGGCCTTCACCGCTTCTAGGCAGTGCCTGCTCTCAGAGGTATTAGAGGGCAGCATTCTTCAAGCAGACAGGAAACGAGATAAAGCACAGGAAGGAAACACTCTCGACTGAAGGCAAGGCTCTGAGCCCCAGCTGCTACCTCTAGCTCCTTCCACCGCCCTCACTCGGCTCTCCCCGCCAGGACACGCCGCCGCCCAGCACAGGCGCACACAGGGCCCTCGGCCGCAGCCCCGA
>NW_009714963.1:0-4573 GCF_000703405.1 Apaloderma vittatum
GGGAGCTCACGGTGAAGCTCTTTCCACACTCAGCACACCCGTACGGGCGCTCGCCCATGTGGAACCGCCGGTGTTGGATGAGGGCTGAACTCACAGTGAAGCTCTTCCCACACTCGGAGCATTCGTACGGCTTCTCTCCGGTGTGGACCCGCTGGTGCTTTATAAAGCTCTTCCCACACTCCACACACTCGTAGGGTTTCTCCCCGGTGTGGACCCGGTGGTGTCGTGTCAGGGCTGAGCTCACGCTGAAGCTCTTCCCGCAGTCGCTGCACTCATAGGGTTTCTCCCCAGTGTGCACTCGCTGGTGCTGGACGAGCTGTGAGTTCCCAGAGAAGCTCTTCCCGCACTCAGCACACTTGTAGGGTTTCTCCCCGGTGTGGGTTACCTGGTGCCGGATCAGCTTTGAGCTCATGCTGAAGCTCTTTCCGCACTCGGAGCATTCGTAGGGCCTCTCCCCTGTGTGGATTCTCTGGTGCTGGATGAGATGTGACCGCTGCCGGAAACTCTCCCCGCACTCGGTGCAGGTGAAGGGTTTCTCTCCGGTGTGGATTCTCCGATGCTGGACGAGGTTGGAGCTCACGCGAAAGCTCTTCCCGCAGTCCCCACATATCATCAATCTCCCCACAGGAGGATTTCTCTGCTGGATAATATCTGGCAGCCTCCTAAAACTTTTTCCACAAAGCATCACTTGGCTTTGCCTCTTCCCCAGAGGTCTCTGAACCCTTTCTGACCTGCGTGGCAGGACTGGGTCCTCTGCAGAGCTCTGGGAGCTGTTCTCCTTGGAGAGTCCCAAGAGTAAACCCTTGGACTCCACTGGCCCAGGGATGCCTTCATGGGTATTTTCCTGTCTCTTGCTTGCAAACCCGTCTTCAGCTGCAATAAAACAAGAATTCAGAGAGAAGTCACAGGCAGAAGAGGAAACTTTGGAGAGGGGAAATCAAAAGGGGCCAAATTCTAAAAAAATCAGCAGATTGCCTTCAAGTCAAAAGTTTTGGTATTTCCCCCCAAAACATACAGTGGATTTTTCAGAGTGTCACAGGAACAAACCCTGGAAATAGCCCTGCATGCTTTGCCAGAACTGGAATCTACTGAAACTGGTATAATCTAATATTGGCATATTAGAGGTAAGGTAACTGGTGTCGAATGAGAAAGATGGCTGCTCTTCCAGGACATTATGCCAGAAAATGTTATTAAAAGTTGCGTTGGGCCTCAGAGGGCCATAAAGAACCGCCTTGTTCAGCAGAACATTACGTGGGTTGCGACAGATGCAGCCTCCATGCTCTCATGCTGCTAGTGCTGCAGAGAGGGAGGAGATGCACAAAGGAGACCCTCGCCCTAAGGCATGAGGCACGGAGACCGCTGGGAGCCCAGCTTACGCCAGTCTTAGAGCAGAAGAAAGGTAACTTCACGCTTCCACTGCTGCAGAACAAATCTCCTGGGGAATGGTGGCTGGTCAACTGAAGATCCTCCCCGGCCGATCCCCAATTATGCGTTGAGGATATCTGATAAACGTAGATGAAGGTAGCAGGAGTCAGTGAAGCAATGCTAGCTGAACAGCTATGAAGGCTCCTGGGACACAATGAACAAACCTCTGCCCTCTGGTTCACATAAAGTCCTGCAGAAGCATAACTGGTACGAATCGATGCCGCGCAGATTCAAGGTCAGCTGAAAGCCCCTCCATAACTCGCGCCCTCACAGGTACCCCCAGCACTGCCGCGGCTTCTGTTGTCAGTTGGGAAATGTGGCTCTTCACAGGATTAGAGGGCTTATAAGCTAAACCAGCAAGACAGGAGCACGCACCCTTCTGCTGTCAGGGAAGGGCAGGTGGACATCAGAGAGATGTACATAGGATGCAGAGATGGCAAGAGGCATCTCTGAAGAGAGGCATCGCATCCAGGTTTAAGACAGGTCAATCGGGGAAAGAGATTTCCGGATGATCTCTTTCTACACACTCCCAGGGGTGAAGGACAACTTGCTGTTGACTGCGTGTAGATCCAAAGTACAGAACAAGCTGAGGACTAAAACCGCAAACACGCAGACCTTCAGATTTGCCTACTTAAAAGACTCCTCCTGCTTTTCTGAAAATTCTTGTGAAATACAGTGGTAACACAGCAGTGGGGTGGGATTGATGTACAAACCACAGGCAGTTCCTGTGGTCTGGCACGGTCGCGATAAGGAAGTGTATGTGCCTTGGAAGAGGAGAGTCACTACTGAACTGTAAGTACACAAAAAAAGGAGAGTCTAGAATTTGAACCCAGACTGATCCATGTACGCATTTAATCTTCTTTCTAGTCGGTATAAGAAAACTTCATGATGTGATTTCATGGAGAACTCCCGAAACACCTTTTATGGCAGTTTGGTGCGCTAGTGATGCCACTTCTCCCCTCGTATAGTTTTCACTAAAATCACCCCTTGAGAGAACTGGAACTTCGCTACTCACCATGAAGGCATTTCCATTTATCTGCAGGAACTCCATCCACGCCTTGAGGAAAAGAGAAAGATGATATCCAAGGACAGGACAAGAAGAGGAGATTTCTGGTAGGCCAGCACGAAGCTCTTGACCTGTATGTCAGACTTACTGAGTAGATGATGGAGCTAGTGAAGTCGTTCTGTTGCTGTTGTGCTCAAAGAGATATCATCCACCTGTGCTAAGCTTTGGTACTTACACAGAATTTTGGTTCTTTACGTAGAACTTGAAAATACTTAAAAGTACAAGAGAACCAAGTCTCCTATGGTGTTCTGTACTTTTTGGGGAAGGCAAGGAGTTCCAAGCTGCTCTCAACTTCTACATCCATTTTTGTAACTTTTGAGTTACTAGATACCTTCACTGGCATCTGGGACAAGTTGTCTGTAACAAGTCTGATCAAAATCGTGACAGGAACTCACTGGAGATTATTTTAAGTGGAAGGAGAGTAAGTTCCCAAGGTTGAGGAATTAATACTGGAAGCACAAGGCTGAACTGGCAAAAAGTAATAAGCAAGAGAGACAGGAAGAATGTGGTCCTTCCTCAGCCCATACCAATTTGGGTTGATGGTAAGACCTCCAATAGGACCAAGACTGTCACTGCAACGAGGCAAGCTCCAGGGAAGCAGAGTAAGCGTACATATTGGGAGAGAACCTAGTACCACCTTAAATGTACCCTCAGATCTTTCTTTCTCAGGAGAAGCCAGCAGGAGAATGAGTTTTGGCTGATGCACTGGCCTGCCTCACAGCACCAGGAGGATACAGCAAAGTTCTCCGGCACCAGATTCAAGAGTTCACAAAAGAGAAACTTGTGAGAACTATTAAAAAAACCACAGAAGTATAAAAAATAACACACCTTCATCATGACTAAGCCTCAGGTTGCTGGATGATGGTAGACTGCTGTGGTGGTACCATTTCATGCTTATCCTATCTCCTTCCCTGGCACCCCCTTCATGCCAGTCCCCAAATCCCTCAGACAGGGCTTGGAGCTACACAAACTTTTGGTCTAAGCCAGTAGGGCTGTTCACATGACCCCACAACCCTGCTAACGCCTGTCCTCCCTGTCAGGGGACCGGAAAGTGGCTGATGTGATGTAAGAGACTGGGCTTGAGGGGAGATCTCAGGCCCAACATTCCAAACAAAAGAACAGAACTCAGAGTAAAAGAATTAATGAACATATGGCCAAAAATGGCAGACTGGGGAACAGCTGGCACGGCCATTGGAAAGACATGTGTCACTTCACAAACCACTTAGAGCTCCTCGGAGGTGTCAGCAATTTTTAGCAAAAGGGAGATCTGGAGTCCAAAGGCACCCCCGAAAGACATTTGTCCTTCACCAAAACAGAGAAAGAAACTAAGCTGCTGTGGGATGAATGATCCTCAATAAGGTGCCAGATGACAGAAGACAATTTACTGCAGGAAAACATAAAGAACTGTGGAGGGTAACAGCTTCTATACCTTGCACTTACACCAGGATGGGCCTAGGATGTTCTTGGTATCATTCAGGAATAGCACCTTGGAGTTAGAGCAGAGGGCTGAAAACAGCAGCTCCTAGGCAGACAAAACAGCCAGTCAAATGTCAGCGATTGCTGGGGACACAAACAGAGAACAGAAGAGGATGTAATTGTGCCTTGCTGCTCAAACCCCACATCCCGACTGTGTGCAGGGGGGAGGATGGATCCCCCATCTCAGAGGAACTCTAATAGAGCTGAGGAAGCTACAGAGGCAGGAGATGGACGATGAAAGGCACAGACCAGCAGAGGACTCAGCTGCCTGATGGCTGACAGGGGATATCGCAGAGGACTATAAAAACGTCAGTGGCCTGTGGGGTGGGTGAGGATCTACCCTGCACCGCCTGTGCTAAAACAAGAACTACTGACATCAAGTGCACGACTAGAAGGCAGTTTCAAAGCAAGCCAAGGGAGGTCACGACTCACAGAACGGTTAAATAAGCTGTGGAACCCCTTGCTGCAAGCTGGTACAGATGCTAAAACGGACACGACTTCAGAAGGCAAGAAAACACAGAGAGCTGCAAAACAGAGTCACTCCGCGCCTGGGCAAGGAGGGTTTGACACCACAGGCGGCTTGGGCCTGGGCAGGCACAGGGGACA
>NW_009714964.1:0-9692 GCF_000703405.1 Apaloderma vittatum
GGTGGGTCAGTGTCCGATTTTCACATCCACGATGCTTTGGTTGGGGTTTCTGCTAGGAGATGGCACCACACCTTCATTTGTTGATAAACATTTATTGATCAACCTGGCTGGTTTTGCCCAGAACACCCAGAAGCAGGAGGTTGGGGATGGCAGGACAGGAGGGTCACGGCGCTGCTCCCGGTTTGGGCAAGTAGAGGTCAACCTTCTCGAGCCCGTTTTTAACAGACCGTGCTGCTCGCTCCTTTCTGAAGTCACATTAAGTCACCTACAACTTCTTGCGAGGTGTCCAGCAGCAATGACAGTTGGATTCCCACCAAATTTCTTCACAGCTGTGCTAGGGAAGTGAGGGGACAGCGTAGATGCCACACAGGGGCATCAGTTGATGCAAACCAGGGTGGGTGGGATCCTTTATCCTAAAAATCCTTTTGTCCTGCTCGGTTCCAGCCTATTGCGGTGATTTGCAGAGAGCGTTACCACGTTCTGGTGTAGACAACCAGAAAATCCTACACCAGGTGTCTCAGGTTAGCACGTGCCCTGCTGAAGGCAATTAAACCAATTCAGCCACCTCCTAGTGCCTTGGTTTTTTTTCACCGTGTTTTTTCCTTCCCCTCAATAGCGGGTGGGTACTGAATTGCCCCACTTGGAGTGGCTCCGAGCCTCAACTGGGCTCCAGAAACTACGTATAAGAGTCCTGCAAGGGGTTTGAGCTGGCAAATAGCCTCAGGATGTGGTGTCAAGCTTCTTAGAAAATGTGCTTGGGAGTATTTCTTCCCTTTGACAGGGCAAAGCCACGTGCCGTTGCTCCTTCCTACCAGCTGCAACAAGGAGAAAGCTCTGTCTGGCACTGGGTAGGTCGTAACTCTTTGCTACTGGGGTTTTTCAGCACAGACCTGCTGCTGGAGGCGAGAAGGTTGAGTTCTCCAGCCTGGTCGCTGCCTTTCCTGAGAGGTACCACAAGTGTGCCCCCCCTCCCTGCCTCCAGGATGCTCTGAAGGAGGCAGCTCTTGGCGCTTGGCTGCTGTGTACAAAGACCTCGAGGTTTTACAGGGCTGGAGAAGGGAGCAAGAAGATCCAAGACTGCTCAGCCTGGGCGATGCTGCTCCTGAGCTTGCAAGGAGCATCAGGCAAAGCACAGGGAAGGGTCCGCCTGGGCACATGGTGCCCGAAATGATGCAGCAGCCAAAACCACTCCCCCCAGGAACGTGCCAGTTCCCGGGGATTTCATGAGCAGGGCGTTGAAGTTGATGTGTGTTAGTGAATATAAATTTTTATGCCTATAGGCCTGCGGACATCAAAGCTGGAAGGCAGCGTGGAGTGAAGAGAGAAGCTTCTCGGCTGTAAATTTGCCTTGTGAGTCCATAAAAACTGAAGCGGGCAGTGTAAAAAAAAAAAAAAAAAAAAAAATTTCTGCTGGAAAGGGCATAGAAAATGCTGCGCCCCTGAGAAAACAATACAAAGCGCAGCAGACCTGAATCCGACTCCAGGCTTGGAAATGCTTTGAGGTGCAAGATGGAACACTGAAATCGTGGGTGGGGTCTGGATTTCTAACATCAGCTCTTCAGGATGTGAGCTAGAGGTTCTCTTGGTTTCTGTATTTATTTATTTGGTTCTGCAGAGAGAGATGGATATACATATATATATATATGCCTTCATATTTATTTACAAAGTTTTGTGTTCTAGCTAATCCAAAAAAAGAAATATCATTTCTGAACATGTGTATCTAGAGAATGCGCTAACTGTAACTATTTCTGAACAATTTCAGTGCTCCTGAAGCTTCTCCATCTGCCCCGGGCACAGGAACACTCAGGATTTGGGAAAATCAGGCAACTTGTCACCGGTGGACCTAAAAATGTGCCTGATGGCCTCATTTCTCACACCAACATTTGAACACAGGAGACTAAGAATGATGCTTATCGTCCTGTTGTATTGTCCTTCCTACTCCTCGCTCTAAAAATGCAATTTCTGGTCATGTTTTCCACCTACCAGGCAGCTTGAGGATGTCTCTGGGCCTTTCAAAACCTCCATGTTCTGGATACATCCAAACTGGAGTGACCTGAGGTTGGCAAGGAATTCTTTGTTTATTTTCATGTGATCAAACAGGTTTGGAGTGCTTTTTTGGGGAGGGATTTATGGATCTTATGACTGGAAAGTTAGTGTGATGCCACCTCAGAAAAACTGATGAAAATCTTGTAGCGAAGAGTTGAAGAAATTATTAATGATCATAATTTTCCAAATTTTTTGCCTGGAGGACTCCTTTGTTCTCTTCTTTTTGTCTAAAATTTGCGTTAAGTAAGAGCTTACAATTTATTTTTCATTAGCAACCCCCTCATCGTAGCAGGGCAGGAGTTGCCTGGATGGGCTGCAGAAGGTGGATTTGTGTGGGTTTGTGTGTTTGATGCCATGAGCCAGACGGGTTTTACATCAGTGTCTTGATTAATTTGGCTTTAACTGTATCAAAGCGAAGCCCCTTGATGGGAAAGGGCTGGAAGTGGTGGGGTTTTTTGCCCTCCTGTGAAAGCAGTAGAAGTTCCTTTCCTTTCATCTCTCATCATAGAGATGCGTAGTTTGAGAAGGTCAGGCATAGGAGGAGAAGTTTTTGCTGGTGCCACGGGGCACGTTGTGCCCTGAGCCAGGAGTTTTTCTAAAAAAACAGTTCATTAAACTGTATCAGGTAGAACTTGTAGGTCCTAATATTCTGGAAAAAAAAAAAAAATTAAAAATTGCCAAGCATGGGAGTGAAGCTCTGGAAGCAGGATGGCCTCGGGCATCGTGTTCTGAAGTCGCTTGTGCATTGGGAAAAGTCTCTCTCAGTGAGAGCAATCGAGACCCTTCAGCTGGGGAAGGTGAGGGCTCGCAGAAGGAGGTTCTGGAGGTGGGTTTGGTCCTGTGTCAGGGCAGGAACGCCTCCACGATGCCATGTGTGTCCATCTAGTGCTATCCAACCACACCTCGCAGTGCCCTTTGAGCACTTCCCAAAAGGAAAATCGTGCGGGATCTGGATTTCCCTTGAAGGAGGAGGTGTTAAGTGTAAGCAAGGATCCCAGACGTGATAAATCCATGGGACATCAAGTCACGTCTAAACCTCCTCATCTTAACATAGAAAGGTTGAGACAAGTGGCACAACGAACCAGGTAACAGAAACGGCCAAATGCATCTCCCTGGGAGAGGTTATCTCCAGCCGTGGCACGTCATCTCATTTACACCTCACTTTCCTTTTCCCAGCCTGTCCTATTCGTGTTCTGAGGATGAAAGGAGTCCTCAGGGTGCGGTAAGTTTGACTGTAGCCTCCATCGCTCTCAGGCTTCCTGGCTACCCCTCACGTTTGATCCACCACCTTCTCCATGGCTTGCTCCCGCAAGGTCTTGCGCTCTCCTTCCCCCAGTCTTCCTCGGCTTCTTCCCACCACCCTCCTCTCTGCTCACCCTGCTTGCTTAGGACTTGAGCTTTGCTCTAAAACCAACTGGGCTCTCCCCACGCCTTGGGGACCATCTGGGTGTTTCTAGCCCAAGGTTTGTTTCTTGCAGACCCAGCGAGATCTCCACTTCCCCTGGAGCAAAGCCACAGGTGAGCCTGCGACTGGCTCAGGGAAAAGCCTTCCTCTCAAAACATCTCCCTGTGTATTCACAAACTTGTCAACATTTGGCACTTCTTTTTTTTTTTTTTCCCTTCTTGGGAGAAAACTGCTACTGCTCCCCACACCATTTCAGATTAGTTGTGAGCGAGTCTAGCAGCAGTGCCCCGACACCAGATGCCACGGAGACCTGTTCTGGGCTGAGCCGACGCTAGAAACCGTCACTGCGCTGGGGATGGCGGGGTTAGGAAGCCAAACAGAGAACCTCTTTATATAAACTGTAAGTTTTTCATGAAAGCCTTTCTAATTTGTACCAAAGAGACTCTAGCACGCCCTTGGGACTGGTAAAAATAATAATAGCTTAAGTGGTAGAAGACTGTGAATTTGAAACAGAAGGTTATGAGATTTAGGAGTATTACAAAAACGTCAGCATTGCATATCAATAAATGTAATTTAGATATACGAAGGAGATAGCGAAGAGTTCGACAAAGAGCTGTCAAGTCTTACTTCATCAAATCTCTTTGAAAGAAAGCAGATGTCTTCATCCAGCTGATCCAAAGAAACTGGCCTTTGCAACCAAAAGTATGTTACTTCAAATCACGAATGAATTGCTCCTTTCAAAAAATTACATGGTTTACTATTTTTCAATTTTTTTAAAAAATTTATTTTATTCTGAGATGAAACACACATGGTTCTATTGGCTGGCTTAGCCTGGAAAGGCAGCGTTCCCCAGAGCTCATGGAGCCACGACTGCTGGACCTGCCATAAGAGAGATGAAGGTGAGTTGTTAAGAGCTGTGTCTGTTTGCTGCGTGAAATACACCTTGGCAATAAGCAATTTAATTTTTCTTACTGTGGGCTTTTCTTATTTCTTATCCTCACTGATGGTCCCAGGGTGTGCTTTATCGAGCCTCAAGCCTGATGTGGGCTCCGCAGATGAAGTTGCTGGTTTAAGGCCGTGCTGCTACGGGATATTACGTCTGAGCCTTGTGATCTTCCTCCTTGCTTAAATCCACAGCTGCTGGGATGCAGTAAGAGCAAATACTCAGTTTTCCCCTCCCCTGGTTATTGCTAAGACTAACAGTCTTGTTCCAAATCACTGAAATCCCAGGTCCCCTGGGAACTAAGCCCCTGATGTAGAGGTCCCATAGCCAGAGCAGGTCCTTGGGTGTGCTGTTCCCAAGAGCTTCAAAATGGAATAGAAAAAAACCCAACCCTAGTTTCACGCGTCCTCCTTACGACTGCTCCTGCTTTGGTAGGAACTCCTCAGATTTCCCCTTTTCAAAGCCAGGGCTTCAGCTCCTTACCCTGGATTCCTTCGAGGTGCAGAAGGCAGGTGGGTTTAGCCTGGTGGGTACCAAACCTTCCTGAGGGCGGCTGAGCCCAGGGCAGGACGATGCTGGTCTGGGAAGAGCCTTGCACAGGCTGGGTCATGTCAGTGGAGGGAGATGTGAGCACGAATAGCACTGGAGCTCCCGTACTTCACACAAACCGAGCTTGTCACCTTTGGAATTAACTCCCCTGACACGGCGTTGTGCTTTGTGCACAGGTTTGTCCCTACAGAGCACGTTGTCACCCTAGTTTTGTGATCGTGATGCCTCCAGTCAGAGGGGAAACCTGAGGGGAGATGTCCTGGACCCTCCCACTGTCAGTCCGTGGCGTGCGTGCGCGTTTCAGCCTCTTTGGCTTCTGCTTCTCCTGCCTTTAGAGATTTACATCCCATGGACAGTAATCTAATCAGGATCCCTTCTCCAAAGAAGTAATTTGTGCCGTGTGTTAACAGAGACAAATACAAAACGACCAAAATCATTTGCAGATGGGAGGGCGGGGGGGTGCAGCCCAAGCCCCGGCACGGGCACAGCGTGCAGCAGGACCCCTCTGCTGCTGCTTGCTTCCAGGGGAAGGGATGCGTTTTGGGGGTGTCCCAATGGGATGGAGGCAGCGCGGCTCTGCGGGACGGCTTCTTGCACCTCTGAGGAGCACCAGGTCCAGAGCCGTGCTCCCCGGGGCAAACCCTGCCGTGCGCTGGCAAGGAGCCAGAGGAGAGGAGCATCCTTCCTTGTGGTCCTACAGCCAAGGTAAGCATCAGCTCCCTTCTCGCCTCACGTGGGCTGCTGGTGGCCGAGGATCACTCCCAGAACGGAGTGGCAGAGCCAGCTCTGGGCTGTCGGAAAGGCTCCCTTCCGCACACGACACACGTTCCTCGAGGCAAAGACCATCGTCCTCTTTTCTCGTTGGCAGCGGCGAATCCCGAAACCGGCCCTTCCAGGACAATAACTTGGACGGCTCCTTCGCCTGAGCGACCCCAGGGTGCGGAGAGCCGAAGGGTCGGGGCGGCGAGCACCGGGGGAGGTTGTATAACGTGGTGTGGAATATCATTGTCCCGGCCAGGATGAGTAAGAGCGCAGCTGACGCCGGTCACCGACTGCACTTCATGTGTCCGAGGGAGGGGGGAGGCTGAGAGATGGCTGCACAATCGAAAAATAAAAGACAATAAGTCTATAAAAGTTTAAGAACTGAATAGATCCCGAACATTTGGTTTTCGTTATCGCCAAATAACATATAAATAAACATACGACAGAACCAACAGCAACATCCTAGTTACCCTCTCTAGAAGGAGCTGTGCTTAGGCTTAACTTAGCCAAGCCTCCTCCTCCTCGTGTGCTCCGTAACGAACCGAAACAGCAGAGCTGGCACAGAAATTAGGCCTCCATCTTCCCCTAAAACAGAAAGCGAAGCAGGGACGTGTCCATGCATGAAAGCTGGCTGTCGACGTGCTGCTCGTTCTTAGAAGTCGTGTCAAAATAAGAACGGTGTCAATGGACCCTTTTTTGTTTGTTTGTTTTCCTCCTCTATGGAAAAAGGACATAAGTGGATGCTACTCCTATTATTGCTATTGCAATAATAATATATATTATAATGACAATTGTTAGTGCAGCTTGGAGGGAAAAAATGTCTGTCAATACATGGTAGTAGGTGGTGTTCTTCCTTTTTCTGAGTTAATGAGGTAAAATGGACCCTCAAGTGATGCTGTGGGTGCTGTGCTCTGTAACTGCTGCCTGATGCTTATGAGAAAAAAAAATAATAATAATTCAGGCTTAAAATGCAGCAGCTCGTTGGCTGACCCTGGGGTACTGGGTGTTATCTCATGAATGGGCTGACCGGGGTGTGGAGATGCTGAGACGAGGTGTCATTTTAAATGCCGCTTAGAAGAATTCAGGGAGCAAGACGGGAGAGAGAGATAAATGATCAGAGGTGGGCAGCAACGGCCCGAGAGGGGGAAAAATAAGTCCTAGAAGAGTTGCAGAAAGAGGCACCCTGTGGAAGCAATTGCTTCGCGTTGTTCGTGTGCTGCAACTTCAGGTTCCAGGAGACTTTATCCTATTGAGTGACGCTGCTAATATCACCAAGATAGTAAAAGAGACAGCTTTCCTGCAGTTTAGCGGAGATTTCCTCAAAGGAAAGTCAGGAATTCCAGAGCTTTTAGGTCACGCACGTTAAAGCCTCCTCTACTGCTGCTGCAGCAGTTACAGCTGCTGCCAAATGTAAATGGCAAATGGGCTAAAATCTTCTTCACGACGTCCTCCTAAGAGCTGCCCTGATCTGTTAAACACCAGCAGCTGGACCTGCTGGCAGGTGCCCTGTGTTATGCTGAGGGAGCTTTGCCCATGCCAGAAGAAAGGCAGATCCCTTAAACCGCCGAGGCGCATCCTCCTCCCACCTGGGGTAAGTCCTGCTCGGGTGGGAAGGCTTTGCTGCGACACTGGAAAAAAAAATGGCAAGTTTGAGAGGGGAAAAGTGCCCTGGCATTAGAGATATTCCCCTCCCCTGCCGTCCCTCCAGGGGACTCTGTCACCCTACACGGGCTGGAGGGGAAAATGTCTTTATTTTGGGAATGTTTCCTTTTTTCCTAGATTTCTGACCGTTGTTCACAGGGCGGGGGGGAAAAAAAATTAGAGCAGGGGCAGCTGGACCCAAGAAAGTCTAGCAGATATCAAGAGACAAAATTTGGGTGGGGGGACCTATTTCTGGAGAAAGAAGCAATGTTATTTTCTGACTGAAATTCTTTATTTTCCTCTAGTGGACCCTGCCTCTGAGCAGCCCCTCCAAAGCATGACCAACCTCCGTTGTTTCTGCAGCCTTTAGGAGTTGGATAATTTATTTTCCATCCTCTGGTTCCTGCCTCTCCTGGACTGGGACTCCTCAAAGCAATGAGGCTGGGCTACAAAAGAGAACTCAACCCTTTTAAATGCCCCTAGTGAGATCCAAGCAGAAGTGGTGAGGTCCCTCCCTAAGGACAGTTAATGCCAATAACTGATCAACGCGGCTGCGCAGCTCTGAGCGAAAGTATTTACTGTGCGGACCTGTCGTTAAGACTCTACGAACACACAAAGTGTTTCAGGGACTTCTGGGCTCAGCTGACCTCTAAAAATTCATCATAAGTTACTCCTGAAAATGGAACTAGGCTATTGCAGGTCCATGTCTGGCTGCTCTAAGATCATCTGGATCTCGATCTTGAAAAACAGCAACGACCCAAAGCATTCAAATAATTATCATTTGTCCTAATTTGGATCGGTTTTTGTGGCCTTCTCTGGACCCGCTCCAGCAAGTCCACATCCTTCTTGTGTTGGGGACTCCAGAGCCGGGCACAGCACTCCAGGTGAGGTCTCACCAGAGCAGAGGGGGAGAATCACCTCTCTTGACCCGCCGGCCACACTGCTTTTGATGCAGCCCAGGATGCAACTGGATGTGTTTTCTTTTGTTTTGTTTTAAAATATAAATTTCTCACTGAAGCAGTCCCAGCCCTTCTGTCCGTTTCCATTTCAGCTCTACGTGCTCCTCCTTGCTGAGAAGAACCACCTGGTTTTTCTCTCCTTGTTTCCTGACCTCCCGCGCCTGTCCTCGCGCTCTCCCGTGGCCAGAGCTCAGCTTTTGCCAGGTCCGTCCCCCCACGCTCACGCTGCGCTTTTACGCCCGGTGTTAGGGCTTGAACTGATTTATACTTTCCGTGCGTGTTCCTTCGTGTGTTTGAGATGACCAAGCTGACCTCATGCTCTTCTTTCTACCTCGCTTCTGCGTCGGGATGGTCTGCAGATGTGCCATCACTGTAATTCCAAGAAGGAACCGACAGCTCCCTGGGTGTCTTCCCCCATCCTTTGTTTTCTGAGGGATACAGACCCAAACTCACGCTTTCTCGGACTTCATAGAATCACTGAGCAGTTTGGGGTGGAAGGGACCTTAAAGATTGTAGGGTCACAGGATGCGCTGGGCTGGAAGGGACCTTTAACGGCCACCCCGGCCAACGCCCTGCAGTGAGCAGGGACATCTTTAACTAGATCGGGTGGCTCAGAGCCCCATCCAGCCTGACCTTCGATGTCTCCAGGGATGGGGCCTCCACCACCTCCCTGGGCAACCTGTGCTGGTGTTTCACCACCTTGATAGTAAAAATAATCCTTCCCTAGCTTAAATCTCCCCTGCTCTAGTTTTTAATTGTCCAAGCCCAGACTGGATGGGCCTTTGAGCAACCTGGTCGGGTGGGAGGCATCACGGGATAGTCTGGAGGTTCCTTCCCAGCCCTAACGTTCTGTGATCTGGAATCTTGTGTCCAGTTCTGGGCCCCTCAGCTCCAGAGAGACAGGGAACTGCTGGAAAGAGCCCAGCCCAGCCACAGGGATGATGGAGGGATGGAACATCTCCCTGGTGAGGAAAGGCTGAAGGAGCTGGGGCTCTGCAGCTGGAGAAGAGGAGCCTGAGGGGTGACCTCAGAAATGTCTAAAAATATGGAAAGGGGGAGTGTCAGGAGGAGGGAACCCAGCTGTTCCCAGGGATGACCACTGACAGGACACAGGGCAGTGGGCGAAGCTGGAGCACAGGAGGTTCCACGTAGACATAAGGTATAACTTTTTCACCGTGGGGTAACGGAGCCCTGGCACAGCTGCCCAGAGACATCACGGCATCTCTGTCTTCGGAGACTTTCAAACCCTGCCTGGATGTGTTCCGGTGCGACGTGCTCCCGGTGATCCTGCTTTAGTGGTGGGGTTGGACTGGGCGGTCTCCGGGGGTCCCTTCCAACCCTGAACACCCTGTGTATCGACGCGACCTCGGCAGGGCAGAGAGATGAC
>NW_009714965.1:0-5283 GCF_000703405.1 Apaloderma vittatum
TACCAGGGGACGAAGAAAGGCTGTCGAGGGAGAGGGACCCGTAGAAGTTATTTGGTTTTATTTTTATTCCCTGGAAGGGGGTTAATTTGGACCAGATATGCCCCTGGGATGTGTCCTGCTGCCTACACATCCCGGGGAGCTCCTGGAGAGCGGAACTGAGAGGTGACCCCCTTCACCGCCGAGAAGGTGGCCAAAAGCACCCGGGGTACCAAAAGTACTCCCGCGGCTGGGTTCGGCCGTCTACCCAACCGCAATCCGCCCATCCCCCCAGCCGCAATAGCGGCGGCGGCATCGTCCTGCTCCCCTCACAGCTCTGCCTTCCCCAGGGCTGCATCCGCTCTCCCGGGGCTCGTATCGCCTCTGGTCTCCGTGCAGGAGGGTGGGACTCTGCTGCAAAGCAAGGCAGGTCGGGGAGGATGGAGCGACGCCTGTCCTCCCACCTGCATTCCCCTTCCCTGCTTGGGCAGGAGCCTTGTGCGGAAGGGGAGATGCAGAGCGGACCAGGCTTCTGGGATGTGCAGGAAGGACTGGGGGAAATAGAGCTTCTGTGTCACCTGGTGTGATTTTGTTGTTGTTGTTGTTATTACTGTCTTTCCCTTCTTTCCCTTTATTTTTTCCTCCTGCTATCCGAAATATTTTTTCTTATTTTTCTCTTTTTTTTCCCCCCTCCCGTCTCAGCTGCTGGCCACCTTGTCTCCCATATGGATGGGGTTATCTTAGAAGAATCTCCCAGAGAATCATTCCTTAAACCTCCTTTTGTCTTGAGGGTTGAAAAGAGCATTGTTGTGCATGAAAAGGACCTAGACAAAATCCGCACTGTTTCAATTCAGGACTGTTTAATCAGTCC
This sequence comes from Apaloderma vittatum, assembly GCF_000703405.1. Lineage (NCBI taxonomy): Eukaryota > Metazoa > Chordata > Aves > Trogoniformes > Trogonidae > Apaloderma > Apaloderma vittatum. The sequence continues at coordinate 848 of NW_009714965.1, forward strand.
CTAGTGACAATTTTATGGGTTTTAGGAGGTACAATAGTATCTTTTAAAACCTTGTGGCCTTCATGAAAACAAAGGGCTTGAATTTTATGGGCTTACAACTCCAATTAGAACAGTGCCAATGTGTATGGGAGATTATCAAATTTGTATCATAAAACCCTTTTATAATAAATGATTGCTGGAAATCGCAAAGGGGCGAGGGGAGAAGAGACCCCCGACTTCAAGCAATAGACTTTGTCGCATGTAGTTTTAAAAGTGCACATGTTGCTCTCCGTTTTAACTCTTTGCGACCCAGCTATGCAGCAGGATCAGCCGTGGAAATAGTGTGACATCGTCATTAGAAAGGGAAACAAAGACAACCGGAGAAGACCCCTCCTCCTCAGTCCAAATGTACCCCCCTTCATCTTGCAGATGGTTTGGCAGCATCCCACCCGGAAGGCTCCCCCCCGACTCCTTGGTTATCTGGGCTGCTCTTCCGTCTAGGAGCCCACACATGGCCATAGGAAGGACCTGTGAAATATGAGGTCTTCATTATATTACTGCTTTTACCAATTATTGTTCCCACCGGTGATGACAGAGGGTGTTAGGGTGTCCCTGGGGTGTCCTTTCTCAGTCCCAGGCTGAGGTGATTTCCTCCCGTCAGTGGCTGTGATGTCCCGTGATGCGGGTTTCACGACGCAAAATGTGCAGTCTGTGAGCGTTGCCTTTCCCAAGCCCAGGGAATGGGAAAAGCGCAATTCCTGGGTGAAAGCAAAAGCCATGCCAACTCAGGCTGAGGAGAAGGCACCGCAATAGAAGGCACCGCAACAGGGAGGATGATCGTCAGGTTCAAGTACTGACAATAACAGCCCCCTTAACTTGATACATCCAAGTAGAAAGAAGAATGTATTCAAAAATGAGTCAATTCAATAGACCGTAGAGATTTACAGTAAAAAGAAAAAAATATTGTGAAGACAGAAAATATTGTTTTTTCCTGATGTAAACGAATTAATCCATCTAAACTTTAAGTGTATTTAGCAAGGAAAATTAATTTGTTAACCTTAGCAGCGGTTAAGCTGTGTTTAGGAGTGCGTCTTAACAAACATCGTTGATAACGGGTGTGAGACAAAAGAAACATTTCACCTTTCAGTGTACTTTCTGTTACCTTTGCCTGATTTTTAACAAGGCACGAAATCATCTCAGTTGTTCCTTTGTCGTTTTGTGGTTTGGTGTTTTTCTTCCTTCTCCTCAAAGGGGTGAATGCACACACAATCTCTGCCTTTTCTCCATTTCTTTTGCCCCACCAGGTCTCACTGTTACTTTTACCCTGCAAACGGGCCTGTGATTTCACTGGAACTAATGAATAAACACGTCATGATCAAGACCTAAATGCCATCTTCAGCTAATGAAAAGCATTGCTAACATCTTCAAACATCTTCCCGAGTGCTTTGGTCTTAGTCAGTAAATAAACTATTGACTTTGTAAAGGCTCAGCCCTGTTCAGTACAAGTCTCTGGGCACAGGTTTGTTAACTCAGAACTAAGTCTTTAAAACCAAACCCTAGACTGCCTCCCAAAAAAATGGGCAATAGCTCTGAAAAAACGTATGATAGAGCTATTTGCAATAATTTATGAATGTGCTGACTGTGCCCCTGCCAATGCATATCCATCACTAGTCTTTGGATATATGCACTACGCATTTTTAAAATCGCAACAGATGAGAAGCATGATCTCCCAAGCAGAACTTTGCAATTCCTTTATTAGTTACTTAGGAAAGACTGCTGGCAGCCTTGCTTATGCATGTCTGGATTAATAATCCATCTGGACTGGGCTCTTAATAAAGTGCAAGTCAGGTCTGTGGAAGCTCTCTGGATTTTTCAGCTCCCCCTACCTTGTAGCACTCACCAGGAGTAAGACTTCCACCTCTGTTTAGAGCTCAGCTGATGCTGGAGGGGGGACAGTGAGATCACTTTGCTTTCACAAACTAGTGGTGCCCAGCACTATCTGTGAAGCAGGCCTGGCTCTCCCTTTAGTCAGTGCCCTTCACAAGCCACAATTCACTGATGAAGGTAGAGTCTTACTGCTCTCAAATGCATGGTAACTGTTGCTTCTTGGGAACATGGGAACATCTAGGAATAGCAGTTTCTGAGCCTTACTAATGACACTCAGCCCCTTCATCAAAAGCTTAGCACATTTTCCTTTTCCTCAGTTGGTACTTCCAACCCTTGAGCACTTGTCCAGTCCAGACACATACATGTTGCCATCAGGTAGTACACTCTCTCCAAAATTCCTGCCATTACCAAAGAATTGCAAAGCAAAGACTCCAGTCCATCTACTTGGCATGAAAACAACCAGATGAAGAATCAAGTGCCACCAGCATCAGCAAAGACAGAAGGACCCTGGGCAACACATTTGACTTCTAGGAGGCTTTAAACTCACATTACTTAAAGGGGATCTTCCTGTGGGAAAGGAGGCAGTGGATGCAGGGTTGCCTATGTCAGAGAAGATGCTTTATGCTCCTCAAGCATAAAGCTCTGCTCAAGTATCTCACAGGAGTAGAGTAGCTCAGATCAACAGTAACTAACATCATTAATATGATAAGAAATCACTTACACATCTACAATATTTAACAGGGATAAGAGATCCCTACCTGTAACTAAGCACAGATTATTGAGCTATGAGATCAGGATTACTTTTCATCATATTTAGGCTTACAATTGCATTCTAAACAGCAAAGGCAATCATCTCACTGGAACAAGGATGCTGGCAGCTGCGCCCATTTCCATCCTGTTTTCTCCAGTCGTCTTCTCTTTACAAGAGGTCAAGAAGTGTGTTGGAAGTGTACTCTCCAAAGATAGGTCCTCCCAAGCAAAAACTGTGACACTTCTCTCCAGAGCAGAGCTATACCTTTCTATATATTCAGGACCAATATGGAGAATAAGTCTATTTCAGACATCCACAGGTCTCAGATTGCCTTCCTGAACAAAAGGAGACCAAATAACTTAGGACTGATGTCATGTTAGTTACTTCTCCATAAGACTTTGCTTCATCTAATGGTTAAGCTTGAGAGTTAGATATCCTCTTTGGAATCTGAAAAAATTCAACTCTGGATGAAGAATACTTTAAAAGATAAAAGCAACAGAGAGACACAAGAGAAAGACGTAGACAAGCCAGTAGCAACAATGACAAGAGTAAATCTCTTCACCTGTTCTAGAGTATGGAGTGTGCATTTCCATGGGACTGTCCACGCTGCTTTCCAGCAGACAGCCCAATTCTTCAGGGGCATGTGACATGCAGGGCAGTCCTGCCCACTACTTCATAGTGTCCCTATGGAAAAAATGATCTATTGACATTCCAAACAGCCACAGTATTTTGCTTTGCAATATTCATGGGAGGAAGTATCAGACTATATGCTGTGTAAGCTCCTTCTATGACTGAGTGACCCATGTAGTGGATGAGGGGAAGGCTGTGGATGTGGTCTACCCCGACTTCAGCAAAGCATTTGACACAGTCTCCCACAACATCCTCCTGGAAAAGCTGGCAGCCCACGACTTGGATGGATGTACCCTTTGCTGGGTAAAAAAATAGTTGGATGACTAGGCCCAGAGAGTGGTGGTGAATGATGCTGCATCCAGTTGGCATCCAGTGACCAGTGGTGTCCCCCAAGGATCAGTACTGGGCCCAGTCCTATTCAACATCTTTACTGATGACCTGGATGAGGGTATTGAGTCTACCCTTAGTAAGTTTGCAGGTGATACTAAGTTAGGGGGGAGTGTTGATCTGCCAGAGGGTAGAAAGGCACTGCAGAGGAACCTGGGCAGGCTGGGTCGATGGGCCAAGGCCAACAGTATGAAGTTCAACAAAAAAGTCCAAGTACAAGGTCCTACACTTCAGCCAAAATAACCCTCTGCAGCGCTACAGGATGGGGGAGGAGTAGCTGGAGAGCAGCCCAGCAGAGAGGAACCTGGGAGTACTGGTTGGCAACCAGTTGAACAGGAGCCAGCAGTGTGCCCAGGTGGCCTGGAAGGCCGATGGCATCCTGGCTTGTATCAGGAACAGTGTGGCCAGCAGGAGCAGGGATGTGATTCTGCCCCTGTGCTCAGCACTGGTGAGGCCTCCCCTCGAGCCCTGTGTGCAGGGCTGGGCCCCTCACTGCAAGAAAGACCCTGAGGGGCTGGAGCAGGTCCAGAGGAGAGCAACGAGGCTGGGGAAGGGACTGGAGGGCAAGTCCTGTGAGGAGAGGCTGAGGGAGCTGGGGATGTTTAGCCTGGAGAAGAGGAGACTCAGGGGGGACCTCATCACTTTCTACAACTGCCTGAAGGGAGGGTGTAGTCAGGTGGGGGTCGGGCTCTTCTCCCGGGCACCCAGTGACAGGACAAGAGGGCACGGCCTGAAACTGTGTCAGGGGAGGTTTAGGTTGGATCTCAGGCAGCCCTTCCCCACGGAGGCGGGGCTCAGGGAG
>NW_009714965.1:5296-20489 GCF_000703405.1 Apaloderma vittatum
GGACTCACCATCCCTGGAGGTGTTTAAGGAGAGGCTGGATGTGGCACTTACTGCCATGGTCTAGCTGATGTGGTGGTGTTGGGTCATAGTCTGGACTTGATGATCTCAGGGGTCTTTTCCAGCCTCAACAATTCTGTGATACTCTGATTCTGTGAACGTAGTTTTCCTCTTCCGTCCTTATTTTTCTGTTGCAGGTGGATGGGAGATTTGGTACTAAATTAATGACTTTATGATATCCAGCTCTAATCATGAGTTTACTAAATCATAGATACAGGCACTCCAGAATATATAGAAATATCGGTCTGGAGAGAAAAATTCTATCCCATATGCTCACAACTTTCCAACATTGCCAGGCAAAGTAAACTTCCTTGAAAAGGCTGCAGCTCAGTATGGAAAGGTGCCCAGTAGCTAGTGCAGTGTTTTTCTGGAAGCTGTTGATTTGCATCTTTTTGTTGTTTGTGTGCCTTCACATAGAGCTCCTAATTGTACACATCTGCTCTCTGCAAAAATACAGTATCAGTGGTAATGATTGCTTTGCCATCACACTTCAGAAAATGCACCTGCTGCTGCTAGCTGAGCACCGGTTGGGGACTCCTTCTGGTCTCTTCCATTTCCCAGTTGCTTTCAGAGAGCACTATGTTATCAAACATTCTTCTGTGCCACTTGCACATACAGTTTTAAGGTGAACATGACTGCTTTTACTCAGCTCTTTCTTCAGGATGTTGCACCAATGTTACTGTTTGTGTTTTCATCATTGAAGTTCTGCCTTCATCACAAGTGTTTCCTCTGTGCCTAGTTTACCTGCCTTCCACAGAAAGTTTTATTTTAAAACCAGTAATTTTCTTCACTCATGTCTAATATAACAAACTCAAGGAACTAATGTTAACATTGAATCACTCTCAGACTCAGTTATCCAACCAGTTTTTACAGTACCACCGTGTATATTTATGATTAATGTTTGTCCATTCAAATTTGGCTACTGAAAACTAACCTTATCCATGCTTCATGGTAACGTAGAGTTTATTATTGTTTTCACCTCTGAGTACTTTAGTTTCAAATGTTCCTTTGTGAGAAAGAGTTGAATTTTGGGACACACTGAACTTTCAAGCCACTACAAGAATACTGTTCTGATGTCTACATTTTAAGAAAAATGTTGAAGTACTCAAAAGCTATTGTACAAGAGATGCAGGAAAGGCAAAGGCTTGGCTATCATCCAGTGGAATGAAAGCTATGGTAGGTGTCCTGTCCATTGTGACTTACCAAATAAACTGAAGAAACAAGCTAAGTTAAAGCATGCATACAGTAAACATATGCTTGGTCATAAAAGGCTCTTCAGTTAATCTAGCAAAGTTTAATGAGGTCCAATAGTTAGCTAAAAGTAATTTGAAATCTTATCTGACTCCTAATCAGCAAGCATAATCAGCCTTTTTTACCACAACTTGGTGGCAAACACCCTGAATCTGAAAAATTTTAATGAGCTATATGAACAAAAATATTCCAGTTTAATCACAGATGTAGGCCTTGTGTTGATAATTCATTCCAGGGATTCCCATGGATCTTATTGTATTGGAGTTGGCAGTGCTCGGTCAGAACAAGCCCTATTGACTTTAAAATTTGGACGTCTAAATTTGCTGCCCTGGTGGACTTCAGGTGCCAGAACAGTCTGTCATCAGCCCATGTAAATTAAAGTAGTCTTGGGCTATTTTAATTTCAGCTGATCATGAAGGCGTCAAATCAATCAGCATCACAAATGTACAGCTGCACCAGATACAACTCGAAAGCTCTTCAGTACTACAATTGCATATGCCAGCTCACAGGTAAATGGCTTGTCTAGAAGGGTTGCTGAATTTGAGGTGTTTGCAGCTGCAAGGGTAGTGGTGGGGCTGAACTATAGCATGGGCTCTTCTTTGTTGCCTGGTGTAGCCCCACAGCCCACACTGCTAACAACAGGTACTGGCTCTTCTGAGCTGCCCAGTAAACCTGTGTCCAGATCCACACGTCACTGTCTACATCTGTATTTCTAGCAGCACTCACTCACCAGTTTGCAGAGAGCCTACCAAAAGGCCAGATCTCTATCCATCTACCCATCACCTTTTCCCCTCTGCTATGGCAGCATGAAGATCACCCAGGCTATGTTAGGTCTTTGGGCCACTGTCCTTTCTCCCTAGGGCACTGACTTCACAGAAAATGTGGGCTGCTAAGGACATCTTCAGACTAGATTCCCAAAGGCACCTTGTAACAGCTGGGAAAAAGTGCTGAAAAATCAGGACACTGAGGAAATGTATGTGCGACTGACTTTATTGCTTTTTCTTTCCTCTTCTCTTGCTCTCTCTCTCCACCACCAGGCTATGCTTACTATAGAATCAGGCCAGTGGCTGCTTCTAACAACCTCATTTTGCATTTTTCGCTATTGTCACTATACCAGCCAATCATGTAAAAAATGATATATTGACTTGGCAGGTGCTTCTGTTTTGAACATGATTAAATAACTTTTTATTGTCATCTTCAAAGCATTTTTATGGTCATTTACTGAGTGAAAGGCGCTCTGATTTTGTGAGCATCTGCCAGAATATGTTTGATCCTGTCATCATTTCTTCAGAAAATCACGCGCCTGCAGCTAGAGTGCAAGATATGGTAAGTGCATGAATTGTCCATTGCACTCTGCACTTACAACACTGCCTTCATTGTCAATGATAACAACAGCAGGGGAGAGATCTTGGGAGTTAAGCTACCTGCTGTTTTCTCCTTGATGTTTGAGCTCTTGGATGCTGTATGAATCTTGGAGATGCAAAGAGCAGCTTCTTTGTTGATGCCCTATTTTATTGGTTATTTAAACACGGTATGCTGTTTGTAATTAGAGCTGACTAGAAAGGGGAATTTCCATTTCACAGGAGATGCTGGGTGTTTTGTTGTGCATCAGCACGGCAGTATTACAGCACCGGTGGAGACCTGGGCTTTGCTGCTGCTCACGGAGCTGCTCTGCAGACCTCCACTACGCACCCAATTTTAAATTGTCATTGTGCTCCCACATACTGAGCCCACGTACCCCTCAAATGTCCCAGTCCCACCGAATCAGCACTTTCCTGTGGAAAACCAGTTAGAGCATTCCCCTGTCAGCATTATCTATCTATGCAACAGCCTTCATTGACCTTCAGACTGGGCTTACAATCCCTGTGCACATCAAAATAGAAGTACTTCTTGCTAGCTGAGTTAGGCTGGTAATATTGTGTGGATGAAGCAAAGAGAGTTACAAGTAGCACAGCTTTGTTTAAATTTAGCAGTAACCAGCTGGCCACATTCTGTAGGAAGCAGGAAGGGAGGATTCACAGGGAGGGAGGAACCTCATGGAAAATCAAGCAGAGGCTATAAAAACATTTCTCTAAAATGGCAGCATAATGAAAAAGGGATGCCAAGCAAAGAGCTTACTGATCATCTGTGTACCACCCATACTTCAACTAGCTCAGCCGTCAGTTTGGAGGGAGCATGCAGGTGTTGGGAAGGATTGCTTCCCACACATGGTATTTTCTGCAGGACTCTTTTCCACAGACAAAACTTATTTGTGCTTCATTACCACCCTCTGAGACACGCTGTTAAAGTGCAAAGTGAAAAAGGCAAAAAGTTTAAGTGTAGGAGAGTGTCAGTATTCCCGAGAACAGCCAAAATGAGACTGATAACAGAGGCTTGACTCTCAGGGGAAACTTAAGGACTAACTGGTTGCATCCTTCCCTTGTTTTCATAGCCCTGTGTCCCTCACAATTGCTGCTCCTCAACCATTGCTCTGCCATCTCTGTTTCTTTCAATACTGTCTGTGCCACATCTGCCCTCCTCGACTTTGCCAGCCATTACCTTTCCTCCTACAAAACTGTAATAAAGAAATGAAGTTCATAAAAAATCAGTTCTTATGGAACAATTTGAAAGACAAAAGAGGCAGTTAACAATTGTGGCCTTTGATATTGCAGCCAAACAGCTCCTCACATGAGGAAAGCAAAATAGTTTGCTTTCAGGACTTTTCTTCTGGTTGAGAATGTCAAAGGAAGGACACTGTGGAAAATATCTAGCACTTCATTAATACCTCTAATAATAATACCTCAAAAAATATTTGTTAGATTAATTTGTTTATGCGTATGAGTCTATGTCACATTTTCAAGATCATGCCACACAACTATGAAAATCAGTGAGTCAGACGTCAAAAACCATGAGGCCTGCAGAAAAAAATCACAAGATTTAAAAAGAAAGGGATAATGATTTTTTGCCTCCCAGTTTCTTTTTGAAGAACAATTTTTTTTTACATTTTAAATTGGTTTTGGTCTATTTTCTCTTTTCAAAAGAGCATTTTATGCTCAGTAAGAATTAAAATGGCATGTGTTGTGTACATGCTGTCACTTCAGCATTTGATTTCAGGAACCAAGCCCCTGAAACAATTAGAGTGGCAGTCCTGTGAAAACTAGCATTTTCAAAAGCAGGCCCACACTGCTGCAAAATAATCCATCCCTCATGTGGTTAGCTGCAGTGGAAAGGTCCCTTCAGTCTTAGCCCTACCTTTAAGAACATCATGAACCAGGTATTCAGATGTTTGTCACTGTAGCTCTAGGAACATTTCTATGTCTAGCTGAGAGTGTCACCTGATTAATTTAATCACCTTGCATTGATACCATATGTTCCCTCATCTTCATGTTCACACAGCTGTAGTCCATAGTCTTTGACCAACCTACTAACTTTATTTCTCACCACAACCCCTTGACAATGTATGCATGCCATATTAGGAACAGATATTTTGAAACAGTGATTCCACGTTCACATATTTTGCCCCAAAGCCCAATTTAAGGGCAATGGCCCTGTGGGTCATTCACAACATCTTCCATGAAGTTGTAGGCAACCATGTCATAAATGTGGAAAGATCCACAGGACTTCCACAATGCACCTTTTACAGGCCAAAAGCCACATGGTATCCCCCAGACCCCATAACACCTGGCATCCTAGGATATCTCCACATTGTTAGAAGTGTTAGACTTCTTATATTAACAGCTAATGTCCTACTGTAGTAAAGAAGAAAATCAAGGGGAGAGAGAAAGCAAGTGAAAGAGAGAAAGAAGAAGAGAACATGCACGTGGAAAGGGACAAAGCAAGAGTGCATTGTCACAGCGTAGCTATAAAAAGCTCTTGGGAGATCTGGACTCACAGTGGACAGGTGATGAGCAGGTGAACTGGCTGAAGCAGCACATAGCCATTGGCTATGTGATTTTATGTGCTCTGTAACTGTGAGGCAGTGCCATGGTACTAGCATCCTTCAGATATGACCTCTTGACCCAATCCTCTGCTGCACTGCAGAGAAACGAAGAATCATAAAATCGTAGAATGATTTGGGTTGGAAGGCACCTTAAAGATCATCTGGTTCCAAACCACTGCCATGGACAGGGACACCTCCCACTAGACCAGGCTGCTCAAAGCCCCATCCAGCCTGGCCTTGAACACCTCCAGGGATAGGGCATCCATAACTTCTCTGGGGAACCTGCTCCAGCGCCTCACCATCCTTGTAATAAAAAACTTCTTCCTAATGCCTAATCTGGATCTACCCTGCTCTAGTTTAAAAACATTCCCCCTGGTGCTGCCTCTACACATCCTTGTAGGCAGTCTCTTTCCATAGCTGTCTTGTAGGCCCCCTTCAAGTGCTGAATGCAGTCTGGACACCACATCCACAGCCCACCCAGTGGGGCTGGTTGGGAAGCCAGTCTTCTCCTCATTGAAAGCTGAAGCTGACGGAAAGATTCACTCTGGCCTCCCAAGGTACAGTGCCTCTTGTGCTTGCTAGCTCTCAGGGACTCCTCCAAACACATTTCCTCTCCATTTTCTGGTCACCTTTCTGGGTGTCTTTGACTATTTGCTCTGACTTTGTGAAAACAGAGCAGCATATATAGGGCAGGTTGTGTGGAGGAAGAGTCTGACTCAGAATATATACTAGGACTTCTTTCTTAACAGCTAAATATTGCACAGAGTAAAAGTGTTGAGGTTTTTCCACCTTGCTAATCAGGAAAGAGGTAGATCTTAGCAATGAGACAATTATGAAAATCAGGAAGCAATTTAATTGTCTGAAAACAGCTTAATTAGAAAGAATATAATTTTCTTAAATGATAGTAATCATTTTCCTGGGGATTAAAGAATAGCACATCTTAACTTCAAGGCAAATACCTTTTGCTATCAGAAAGCAAACGATAGAAAGAATAATGGAAATAAATAAGTCTAACTACCCCCAGGTTCTCTTAAGCATTATCCACGTGGGAACCTTTTCCTTTTTTTGCTTATTATGTGTATACACCATCAGTATTTATCTACAGCACAATACTATCTAAGCCCCTCAGCAGGAGGAGGGCTCCACAGTGCGGTAGGAGCTGTAGAGATATATGGCAATACACTTTTAGAGCCTCCCTCATAGGACAAAAAAGGGAAAAAATAGTACAGTAAGCAAGTTACACGGTTAAAAATACCTAAACCTATTTGGTTTATTTAAACAGCAAACATTAGTTTTCAGGGACAGAGCAGTGTAAGAGTATAGAAGATACCTGCGTAAGGATGAGCCATGTATTATAGGTAGATTAACTGAGGACAAAGTGTTGCTGGACACTTCATACTTCGGAAAACCAGCCTTTGACATCATTAGGTGTGTACTTGGAAGCTTAAGTATACAGTCTAAAAACTCTTATGCTGATTTGTATTTTTAGAGTGATAGTTAAGGCTTGTCTCATTCAGGGAAACTCTTAAGCACCTGCTTAACTTTAGTTAAAAGTTCACGGTCTGCCTCATGCTTATCCAGAGACTCTTTCCTAAAGGTGATAAATAATAATTGTTACATATGTAAATATATTTAAATGCTATTTTACTTGCAATGTCAAACATTCAAAAGCAAGGATGTTCCAGAAACGATGTAGCCCCTTGGGCTCATTTACTCTGACATAGTCTTTAATCGACTGTTCCCACTGAATTTCTCCTGTGAGATCTCTCCCTCATTCAGCACACAGCATGGCTGGAGTTCCCTTAAAAGGTAATTTTTCCTGCTTTTCACACCATGTTTCCCAAGATAAAAACATACATGGATGACAGCAAATCTTTTCTATATATTGTCGATAACATGATGACAAGGCGGCTGAGGTAATCTACCAGCTCACTGCTGCTGGAAAGGTCTTCCTATCCTCTGTTCCCCTCCCCAGCACCCCAAGTGTAGGGCAGGATATGAGTGGAAAAGGCAACCATGAAAAAACAGCCTATATTCCTTTGAAAGATGGGCCTTTTAAAAAAAGCATTTGAATACTGCCACAGGAAAGTGGGACATCAAGGACTGAAAAATACCAGTCCTACAGAAGGAAAAGGGAAAAGATAGCTGGGAAGCCGTGAGTTTGAGAGAGATCTAGTGAACCAGTTCAGTGGAATGTACCAATACGAATACAGAGTGAAAAAGGTTTGGCCAGAGAAAGAAAGTGACTATACTCCATCTCTATATACTCCATCTCTAGCTCTGATGAACTCAGTGTTAGGTCATTATGTCTATTGGCTGTACCCATATTTTCAAAAGACATTGCAGGAGAGCATGCGAACAAGAGCAGCAAATTAATTCAAAAAAGATGAAAATAAAATGATAAAAAATGAAAGACTTAAATAACTAATAGGTAAAAGTCTTTAAAAACATTTCTACTGGCCTTAGCAGAAAAAAGATTGAAAGATCATTTCGTTATAGCATAAAGATCTCCTCGCAGAGACACATGGTATTATTATGCTGATTATTATGTGAGGAGACGTGTGGGATTTTATTGCTGAACTCTCTGCAGTGAGAGGGCTGATCCATGGGATCAGCTATGCTCTAGTCTTGTTAGAGGCAAAAACCTCTTCAAACTAGGGCAGAAAGGCATGATGAAAATGGAGACTGAGAGCCAGACAAATCCAAATTTGGAGCAGAGCACAACATTGGAGGTATGAGGGTAATTAGCCAAGGTAAGCACTCTTTTGATGATGATTGGAGGCCCCTCTGCAAACCATGTTAAAATGACAAATCACTCAAGGCTCAAGACAGGTTTGAACAGGGCCATGAAATGACTTTTGATATGTAGGACACTGGATAAGATGATTCATTGCTTTCTGATTTTACTCTTGCCTATGTAAATCAGCTCAGAAACAATGCTAGTGATAGGTCTGTGGGGACAGCATGGCTCTGAGTCCTGTGTTGCAGATGGGATTCTTGGAGTAGGCAAGCAGGAAGGCTTTCAGGAGAACTGCAGAAAAGAGGATCTAACCCTGCTTTCCAAGGCAAATTCTAACTCAAGCATTGCATCTTAAATCTTAACCTTCCCACTCAGCCATTGTGATTGGAGAAGCTGTTGTTTTGGCTTGTATTTATTGTTGTACAGCAGATTCTTTTCCAGGCTGAGTAGCACCTTTCACCAGCAGTGCTCAGGCTGAGACTAAACATCCTACTTGTAGACTAAGTCACTACTTAATGCAAGAATGGCTGTGGCAGAATCTGGCTGCAGCACTGCTCTTGTGTTGAGGAGCACTTTAGTCACCATCAGCCCTTGTTTGTTTTCATCAGAGAATCACTTATGGAGTCAAGAAGTTCTTCATGCAGGCATGCAAGATCTAGGAAAATATATTATGTAAAATGCCTCTTAAATTACGTTGAAAGGAGTCTTTTTAGCCACACAGGTTCTCAACCAGTTATGTGAATGCTGAAGTTTAGTGTTTATTCTCCATGTCCTTTGCCTATCTGGGGCCAGCACACCAAGCTCAGCAGCACTGGGTAGGAAAAGCTCCTTCTCCTCTGACATCGCCTCAGCCTCACTGAATTATTTTTAAGATGCCAGCACAGAAGCACTGCTTTAGCTTTTCAAACTTCAGTCATGGGATTCTCATCTTTTCTTTTCTTTTTTTTTTTCCTAGTTGTTTAGCTCCTTTTCTGAGGTAGAGTAGGCTTTTTTTGGTATTACAGATTTCCTTAGAGAATATGGATTCCCAAGTGCAACCACTCCTTGCAAAGAGGCTGACTGTGTGGAAACCATGGGAGAAGCACAGTTGTGGAAGGGAACACAAGTGTGGTCCAAGTCTGTTTGCCCATGCCTCGAACTCTAGCTGGGAACTTTATCATCTCCAAAAGCGAGTATCTCACTAGGGAGCCAGCGCACCTGCACTCTTACCTCACACAAAGGCTGAAACTCATGGTGGGAACAGCTTTGCTAGTGGGACACACAGGGTTGAAAAAGTGTGATTAATTGACAGACAAAACAGACAACCTGAGGGCATCTCTGTTAGATTTCCACAAATAACTTTTCAGAAGTGGCCCTTTACATGCTGCCAGGACTGGCACAGACAAGGGTGGAGGACACAGAGACTTCCTGTGAGAGCACTTGTGCTGGCATCTCCAAGCCTGGATGGTCCTAATCCACAACCTGGAGAGAATAGCTGACACCTGCTTTTGTGGGGGTTGAATTGTGCAATCAGACAATATGATTCCCAGTGAATCATGGAATTGGGCAGTCTGTAATCCCAGCAAAACCAGGAAACTGCTGTTGATTTGCAGAGAGGTGAGTAGGAACACATGATTTCCAGACAGCTCATATCACATGAGCTTGGAAACCATACACTGGGGTAAACATGAGAGGTGGAAACAATGGCTATAGCTACAGAGCAATACAAGAAATCTCTTTCTGTGGGCATGAGTAACCTGTGAGGACCCTTCTGTTCACCTTGGTAGGGGCAGGTTAGAGCAGGAAGGGCTATCCTGCTGCAGCTGGAACATGCTCCCAGGTAAACAGAGCATCTACACAAACCCAGAACAAACCAGAGACTTAACACAGCCTCAAAGTGAACTTCCAGCCTAGTATACGAGGTATTGCTCAAACCTCCCAGGCCCAAAGGTTTCTCCAGCTTCTGATGTTAAGGCAAGATTCTGGCCCATCAGCAGGTAGACAAGCCATGGAGCCATGGCACCACCTCAGGACAAGTACTATTCAGTGTTAGTATCAGTGGTTACCAGTATTTGTAAGAGAAGGATCTACCAAGGAAGTATGAGCTAGAGTATAAAGATAGCATTACTCCTAAACAGAAAATTGAATATGAAGCTACAAACACTTCTGTGATGTTGAAATGATGAGGTAAGAATCAGCAGAGACTCAGAAAGGCCAGTTATCGTGGAGCCACTGAGCATTACGTGGCACAGCTGGGCTGCTGAAAGTGGAAGCATAAACCGTCAGCATGTCATGGACTACAATACAGGTTGTACAAGCCTGACCAAAGCAAATCATATAATAAGACTGTCCTTATCAAATAAAAAAAATGCTGCAGATGCACTTCCACTGCTATGACCAAGCGAGAAAGCAGTTTATACTTCCAGGTACAAGAATAAACTTTGTAAAATGGATATAGACCTTAAATGAGAAGATGGAAGCATGGCTGAGTGAAGCTAGAGGATGAGTAGGTGAATATCTCACGAACCGTTAGCATGCAACAATACTAAATATGCTAAGATCAAAATGAGAAGCCTGATAATGTAAAGCTGACAGCTTTAACATCTCCTAGAAGCCCAGTGTGATGCTGGAAAGAGGCCAGAACGGCTTGATTTGTTTGTAATTGCAGGTGGTTAACAGGAGATGGCTACTTCACTGCGGGGAAGACATCAGATGAGAAACTGAAGGCATGTTGCTGTTCTCAGACCATTCAATTCACAGTAAAATTAAAATTACTCAGGGTCACAGAATCACAGAATGTCAGGGGTTGGAAGGGACGTCAAAAGATCATCTAGTCCAGCCCCCCTGCCAGAGCAGGATCACCTACAGTAGGTCACACAGATCGAACAAGAACTTTCCTTACAAGAACTAGTTAGTTCCCCAAACAAGAACTTGTCTTGAAATACTGGCAAGCAGGATGAGGGCAGCATTAGCCAAAACTCTCACAGACAAGAAAAGACCTAAAGGAAAGACTCATCCCCAGAACATTCCAGATCAGGGATTTATGAGCTGGATCAAGATCCTCTTTCCAAAAAAAAATGAAACTGCTGCTGCATATCCAGGCTACTTCAAGAAAAAAAGACAAGTAGAAAAGCAGATTCAAGTCTGGATAACAAAGCACAAAAGGCAGTGATAACCTAGTGAGCCATCCCCACTTCCCAGTCTTGTTTCTTAATTCAGTCTGGCCAGCTCAGATTACACTGGGGATGAAGAGAAGTCAGTGGCAGGATCATTGTATCAGTAAGGAGCACTGAAGGAGCTAAGGTTTTGATTTTTTGAAATAATTAGGCAACTAGCTGTCTGGCGTTTTAGCCCTTTGTAGAAGGCTGCTCTTCCTTAGTAAGTGTTGACACATTTGAAAAAGGTGTCACCACCTTCTCAACCCACCTGAAGGCCAAATTTCTTAATCAATTTCTGCTGTCTGTTCCATTTCAAGCCGGTGGGGTTTTTTGTTTTCCAAAATATTGAACGAGACAATATGTCTGATGTACAAATACGTATGTTCTCTACAGGGGGTATTTAAGTGTGCAAGTTTTCTCATAATTCTTGTGCAGCACCACCTGAAAGCAGGGGGAAAGTTCCCCTGATTTCACTGTATTGACTGGACCTGCACAAACATCCTAATATAAAAAGGTGAATATCTGGGGCATGAGAATTCAGCACTGCACACAGAAAGTGGAGACCCCTGCTAATTTTGGAAGATACTTCCCAAGGAAATGAACGCAAATTACATTTTAAAAGCTAAATGATGAGCTCTATACACGGATTATTACGTTCTACTGCAGTACAAAGGGTGAGATGTCTTTTCCTACGAATTAAAAAATTACTGCTGTTACGCAAACCTCCCTCGCTCTCTGCCTAATCCCCTAGAGGGCACTGTGACCTCAACGTAAATTAAACCGAGCCCCTGGACTGGGGTTTCGCACAGGCTGGCTGTGTTCGGTAACACTGCGTTTCCTCCTTCCTCCGACAAATTGGCACAAACGTGCAAGAAACAGAGAGTTAGTTACAGTTTCCAAATTTCATGGAAAACTTCAAATAATAATATGAGCAATATCGCCCTGTATTAATTTGTTTAGCTCAGGTAATATGTATATTTAATTTTGCAAACTGTCAAAGCCGAGTATGTTGCACTTAAGCATCCTTTCAGGTGGTTTCCTAAGAAGGTATTATGCTGTCAGGTTCAGATAGCCTCAGTTCTCTTCCCTAGCCTTATGATTTTACCTGTCTCTGCCACTGCATGGGCTTGATCCAGAGGAATTAAATTCAGCCTGGAGGTAGGGAGCACTGGCTCATTAACTAACCACTGCTAGAGTTTGGTGCTCTAATGTGGCCCAAATGCTCACCAAACTGATAAAAAGTCCCAGTCCTCAGGCATTTTTGGAGTCTGAATAAAGGGGGGATGTGTGTCTCCATTGAAATGAGGAAGCCTCTCTCCCATATGCATAACTTTATATTATATAGTATATGAGGATAATAAAACATCTTTACTCTGCAAGCATGAGCCTTCGCTTAGATGTTAATGGAAGTAATGAGGGGCAGGTTTAAACCCCTCAGTGGCTGTTCATCTAATTCAAATACAGCCTCCATTTGTGCCAAGGTCCCCATTCCCTTCGCACCCAGAGTTCCAGTTCCTGGTTTGGGGAAATGGAAGTCTGACTTCCTCAATTGCCTGAGCAGGAAGAATACACACGCTCTCATGCATGGAGACAGAGCATGTTTGGTGCATACAGCTCAACTTTCGTTTAACAATAAGGGGGAAAAAACTCCAAATGCACATGAGCGTGTGAGCAGCCCCCAGCAAACACCAACGTCCTTCCAGGAGCTACAGCATCTCTGTTCAGATGTATTGTGAACAGAGATGGTGGCTGGCTTTTTGTCAGTGTTTTGGTGGAAAATAGGTTTTCAAGGGCTGAAGGCTATCTCCTAGACATGATATCTCTGGCTGCTTCAACAAATTACAGAAACTCAAGCCAGATGACTACTGGTAACAATCACTAATTTTTTGACAGGAGATCTCTTTCAGTTAACAGGCTCCATAGGAGCAACAGTCAGTCACTGAGAACCCTTCAGTTGAAGATTTTTCCAGCTGGCTGAAAATAAACTGGAGAAGGAAGGATAATGGTCTAGGTGACTTGATTTGAAATATAATTGATGGTAAAAGGGACAAAGAAGCTTTCTGACAGAAAAGTGCCATGTAGGGGTACACAGTTTTATTCTGGTGTCGTTGCAGAAAGTATTTTTGGTTTATACTGGTCCCAGACCTGCTTAAAGGTGATTATGCAGATTATTTGAATGGGGAAGAACAAAGTATGTATATCTGTGGATAACTAAATAAAGAAAAAAACACAACAGAGTTTGGGTTGTAATCACCAACTATAGGGTGGATTAACTCAGTGTATTCAGAACTCATTGCTCTAAATTCAACAGCAAAGTATGTTTTAAGACCAGTTATACTGCATGCAGAAACACTCCGATATAATGGCTATTTGGTTCCTGGAATACTCTTTTCAGAGAAAAACATCTCTGAAGAAGTAGCTGGCAGGTACATAAAAAAATTACTTACATTGCTAAGTGTGACTGTTGGATCTGATGACACGTTTTAGGTTAACTAGTTTACATTTCTTTTGAAGTGAATTTCCTAGCGACAATGTTTGCACTATTCACCTGCCTCATCAAGGCCTGTTTAGAATACAGTGCTTAATACAGTTTTTAACCCATTATAAAGCCATGCACAGATAATTTAAAATGATCATAACAACTAACAAACACGTAATCAAGGAGCTCTTAAAATGTATTAAAATTCAGGTCTCTCGCTATTAGCAAAACCGCTTCATTAACATATTAAGACAATGTTCATTTGATAATTACCTTCTGTTTTCTTTGCATCCTGGCAGTTAAATCATCCCTATGAAGCCAGAGGGGAAAAGTTTATGCTTCTGCAAGGTGCCTTTGGTGAAGTCTAGGTTGCCTCCTCATAATTTTAAATCAACTTCCATATTTTCTTCTTCTTGTACACTATTTATGAAATGTTGCAGATTATAGCCCATTTCCATGGCGAATTCGGAAGTTTAGAACTCTCAGGGCTCAGACCAAGGAAAATAATGGGCTCCTTTTCTCCCTCAGACTCAGGCTGTTCTGGTAACTCAGGGCTCAAGGGACATATGCCCTCCACGGCACGCTTGTGTCCCATGTAGAGCTCAGAGAATGGCAGAGAAGAAAAACTAAGGAATTAAAGTCCACAGATTGAGAGTAGGATCATTGTTCTTCATCCTTTCCCAAAATCACCAGTTATTAATTCCAAACCGTGTTTTTCAAGGGGGGGAAAAAAAAAAGACTATTATTTAAAAGTGATTAAAAACTATTGCAATTCTAAGAATGAAGCATTTGATTCCAGAGTTTTTCTGACTTCAAATGTTGGCTACACCCACTGAGAAACCTCTGAGCTGCACATCGAATGTCCCATATGTGCAGTCTATTCCCACTACAACAAGAGCCAATGGAAGCAGCTTATTTATAGTGAAGGAACACGAGAGCATCGATTATTTACGTGAGACTGCTCCAGCTCGTGCCCTGGAAGCATCCCCCACCCATCATCACATCACCAGCCATTTGCAAGGAAAGCTTCTCATCCTAACAGATCTGTGATGAAAAGGAAGTCTGGCATTACTGAATATACAAACTAGACCAAGTGGGTATAACTTTCTCTGATCTATATTTAATTTGAATATGCTCTTAAAGCTAAACAGTAATTAACTCCATGTTATACTCTTTGAAATAACAGATGCTGAATGCTTCAATTATAAATAGTGGGGTGGCAGAACTGTCCAGAAGGATCTTGCAAGAGGCAGTGGCTGGGTACTAAATGGCAGATGAAATTTATTGTAGACAAACATTAAGTGATGCACACACACAAAAAAGAAAATCCTATGATAACTTCATGTATAGTATTGTGAGTTCAGAGATTACTACTCAGGAATGAAAGTTTATAACAGACAGTCCTATGAAAATGCTTTCTCAAAGCTCAGTAATGGAAACAACAATAAAAATGCTGAGGAAAGGAAAAGAACAAAAGAGAAAACAAAAATTCATTGTACATCTGTACCTTGAACACTATGTACAGTTCTGGTTGCCCTTCTCAAAAAGGACATAGCAGAATCAGAAAAGACTCAGCCAAGGTTGGCACAGGTATGAAATTTTTTCCCTAC
>NW_009714965.1:20520-31288 GCF_000703405.1 Apaloderma vittatum
TTCAGTCTGAAAAGAAATAATAGAGGGAAAATATAGTGGAGGTGTATAAAGCCCTGAGTGCTGAGGAGAGGACAAAAAAAAAGTGATGATTGTCCCTCCCTCCGTACAAGGGCAAGGGGGCATCCCGTGACATTGGCTCATGGCAGATTTTAAACAAACTGTGGAGATGATTCTCCACATGATGTTATTAAGTACAAGAATTGTTTATCAGAAGACATTGTGGGTACTAAAACTGTGCATGAATTCAGGGAAAGACAGGAAAGGTTATAGTAATGGAAACTCACCAAAGATTAAACACCTTGTCTGGCTCAGAAAATCTCTGAGCCACAAGTTGCAAGAGATTGGAAGGTTATTTTGGAGATGCATCACTATGCTTTTTTTCTCTATCTTCTTGCTCTCCTCCAGACATCGACTGTTGGCTATTATAGGATATTGGCTATGTGGACTTTTGATCTGGTTTAGCACTGAAGCTCCTATATACTCACAATCTTATATCAGATGAGAGTCTACTCTGGAAAAGCCCTTTCAGTAGGAATTTTGTCAGAGTTACCCTCAGACAAATGACTAGATCTGTTTGGCTTAACAAAAATTAAGTGGAATCACCAGAGAGAAGAAATTACTCATTAGCAAACCACCATTCACTAATTTTCATCTTTCTTTGTTCAAACCACCTTGAATTACTGTTCTGGATACTTGCTGTAAGAGTGGAGAGATAGGGTACTGTCACTGGTGCCTTCTCACTATTGACATTTCTTAAATTGTATTTTTGTTGTTAAATTACATGCACTGAACTGCAGAAACCCCTACAAAATTACTTTCATCCTACCACATCCACTAGCACAGACATTGACTGAAATCCGCAGGGAAGAGGTGGTATCTTTTCATATGCATGGGTGCAGAAGCTAGATGTCAAGCAGAGGTGTTAGACAGTCTTTGTATCTTTTACCTCAGAAAGTATTCATCTCTGCTTTGATATCAAGTGCAGCTGGAGAAGAATATCCTTTTCACCCATCCTTTTGTTTCTGAGATGTGTGGGAACAGCACTCACAGAAGACAACAACCAAGAAAACAGAACAAAAGTACAAGAAAAAAAAGGAGAACAAATTCTTTAAGCTGATGATATGTTCCCTTCCTTTATCCTAGGAGTCCTTTTCTTCCCACTTCCACAAGGTTTTCTCAAAGCCTTGTTGTGGGACTGACACATTTTTAAGCACATGGAAAGATCCTTCCTTGGTCTGCTTTGAGCTCCCCTTGCAAAGCCCTGCAGGGATCAGCCTGGCCACCCACTCCTGCCCAGCCTGGGCTGTTAAAGGTCTCCAATCAGCAGGAGAAACCCTCTTTCTCACTGTGCTCATGAGACCCAACTCTTTTCTTTTTTCATGTCCTGAGTGGCTATTGCATAGTTGTGTCTGTTTCTGAAGGAAACTAGACCTCAGATGAGAGAAGTTGGTTCACGGAGTGGAGGTGAATGACTAGAGAGAGGAAAATACTTTGGGGAAGCAGCACAAACTCCAGCAAGTCTTTGCCCACCATGGTATGCTGTCTGGCAGTGGCATTTGTGAAACCTACTGGTTCCTATCTATTTATGAAACCAGCTGGCTCCTGGCTGATCCAGGATATTTGGCCCCACTACCATTGCCTTTGGCAGGCCAACCCAAATTCAGCCAGTAACACCCATTAACACTGAGGTGCCACAGGGTGTCACTGACACGGCAAATTTCAGGTAACTTCAGGTAATTTCAGCTGACATTTGGAACGCAGTAGAAGAACAAAGAATTTTTTTCCATCTAAAAATGCAAAATACTTGACCTTGGCTCTAACAGAGCTGTGCCAAATGATGTGATATATTTAACCTTAACTTCCAGAATTTCAAAAACTTAGTTTTGAGGTGTTGAAAGCCCTAGATGTTTTTTAATGGAAAGTGAGTGAAAACAGCAAATCAGCCACAGAGAAGGCTCTGCCGAAAACTGCAGCTGCATCAGTGTGACTGGGTAAAAAAAAAAAGTGTTTTTAAAACAGAAACTGCTGATACGGCTTTTGGTGAAGCCTCTGCAGCAGCTGTGATGGCTTTTGAGTTTTCAGTGGCGAAAAGATGATATTTCTTGTACTGCCATTTTTATGAGTAACACAGGCGGGCTTCAAAATGTCAGGCCAGGTTGAAGAGCAGATGTAAGGTTAGCTGTACCTTGGGTTGATCTGAATAGAAAGGGCTGAGCTGTTAGCTGGGGAGGATAAGCACAGGGAACACAGAGGTGTTAGTCCTCTAGCTTAAGTTATCTTCAACACAAGCTGTTGTTGGTGTTGGGTGGCAGTGGTGACACTCAGGAGGATGTCTCTGAGCAGCTGCCTCCCAGGGATGCTGAGGTATCAGATGGGGAAAACAAAGCAAAGAAATGCAAATCAAATGTGAGAAGATACCTGATATCTCAGGTCATGGACATCCTCTTCCTTGCATGGCAGAACATGCGCTCAGCCTCTTGTGTGCTCTTCCTTGCATGGTAGAACAGCCTCTTGAAACCCCACACAGGAGAGGGTAGCTCTGGGGAAGTATCCCATGAAATCTGTAAAAAAGGAAGATTGCATCTTCCAGATCAGACTCTCCTTTTGCACAAAAAAGAGACAGCAAAGCACTTGGTTTCAGGCACCATGTCTCTGGATTAAAATCTGCTCCTGTGAGAACAGAGGGCTGAGAAATGCTTCTGCCAAAATCTGAAGACAAAATGTCTTTGTGAAAAGTACTGGTTTTCAAAAGAAAATTAAAAATTTTTGATTTTCTGACTAGTTTTTCTTGAATATCTCCTAAGGAGAAGGAGAGGATCCTGTAAGTCATAGATGGTTCACTCTCAAAAAGACACTGATTTTTCGCTGAACATAAACACACCCAAGAAGGGACAATTCTGTGTTGAACAGTTGTTCTGTCTGAGAGAGCTGGCAGTAATATTTTATTTCCTTGCATATGTAAGTTAGCACAAATTGCAGTAGGGATATACTACTGGAAAATACAATTCAGTTTTTAAGAGATAGTAACCTTGATTCCACTTTGTTTTCCTGTTAAGATTTATTAGATGGGTGATTTGGGGTTTGTTCATGGATGAGCCAGTGATAACACGTTTCTCCGAGTAATATTTTATTTTTCTCCTACTCCTTTTGAATTCCTTCCTTGTTCCCCATGCAAGATTCCTAGCTCTGTAGACAGTTGGTGGATGGAAGCAAGAGTGTGGCCACATCAACAGTGCTGAACATCAACAGCAAAAGGGAAAGATTTGCCAAGAGATTGGTAAATGCCAAGGACACACATCACCTAATGAAACGTAACAAAGCCAGTATGCATCCCTTGTCAGTTGTTGTGGGAATAGATGTTAATGATTCCACTGCAGAGCTGCTCTTTATTGGCAGCTTGTTGAAATAAGAGAATATGTCATTGAAGCTGGAGGTCAGCCTCAGTGGGAGGAAAATGAAACATGAGGACTATCTCCATTTCCCATTTGGAAGACTCTGGAGGTGGCTTCTTACATTCCTGTACTACGTGAGTGTTTATGGGAATAGGAAAAGTATAGCATCATTGAAGACCAATAGGTATGATGCAAGACCACTGACTGACCAAACTCAAGACTCCCCTTCCCAACTCAGTGATGAATCTTTGATGCTAAGTTAAGCATTACGCTGTGTAAGATGCTTACATTTGACGTCTTTGGTCAGTATCTTTTTTCTGACCACTTTTTTTTCTGAGTTATTGAAGTAACCTCACTAGTGTTGTGGTTTAATCCTGGTAGGCAGCAAAGAATCCCACAGTCACTCACTGATTCTGCCAACCGGTGGGATGGGCGAGAGAATTAGAGGGCTAAAAGTGTGAAAACTCATGGGTTCAGTTAAAGACAGTTCAGTTGTTTAGTTAAAAATAAAACCCCACAGTAAGGAGGAAAGGAAACAAAATCTAGAAAAATGAGTGATGCAAAAAGCCCAATTGTTCACAATCAACTGACTAATTCCCAGCCAGATCCTCAGCAGCAGCAGCCCTGGCTGACCTCCACACCATCACCCCTGTTGTGTTGCTGAGCACGAGGTCATATGGGATATTCCCTTGCTCAGTGAGGGCAGCTGTCCCCGCTGAGTCCCCTCCAGCTTCTTGTGCACCCCCAGCATACTCACTGGTGGGGTGGGCTGAGGAGCAGAAAAGGCCTTGACGCTGTGTAAGCACTGCTCAGCAATGATAAAAACATCCCTGTGTTATCAACACCGGTTTCAGCACAGATCCAAAATATAGCTCTGTACAGAGTACCACAAAGAAATTTAACTCTAACCCAACAAAAACCAGTACAACTAGTCACATCTTTGTGGTTTCAAAATGTTGAAAGTACTGCTTGGTTTTGGAGTAGAATTTCCATTCCTTCCTACAGGGCTGTGCAGGAGCAGGGTCCTCTCTGCTTCCTGGGTGAGACCCACAAGTTCATTTTTGTTTGTATATGGTTTGACAACTCGATTAGGTCATCTGACACCTGCTCAGAACCTCTTCCAGACAGATAGTGATTCTTGTTCCAGCTCTGAAAAGTATCCCATTTTTCAGTCTCAATAGTTTGCAAGGTTCATTTCCCTTCTCTAATCTCTTTTCTGGAAAATTGGCATTGAAAGATTTGAAACAGTGCTGGGCTATTCCTGAGTGTTTGGAGAAAGAAGCAGGAAGATGGAATGATTTTTCCTGTGTGGAGTAAAGAAGAAAGAGCAAAATGGAAATTGTTGGGGCTAACTGCAAAAAGGATTTTTGGAACCTGCTCTGCTACTACTGCAAACCTCACAGGACATTTAAAAAAATAATTTTTCTCTGAAACTATTTACCATCTGTGTACCTGCTATAACACTAACATACTTCAATAGAAAAATCAGGCAGCCTGTGGTTAAGATCTCATTGAAGTGTTTAAGTGGATTTTCTTTAATATTTGGTGGGAGTTTCAATGCACACTGTATTAAACTGGATTTCCTTAGAATTTTTCAGGCTACATAGCATGACCCAAACAAAGGGATAATTTGATTAGGTTCTTTGCTTCAAAATTATTCCTTTTTTTTCCATACTGTCATTTTTGACTGCACACATATTTGATTCTCCTTGTTCTTTATTTTACCCCAATTGTCTTCTTTTGCCTTCTGCTTGAAGGTTTGATATTATGGCAGTTCCTCCCGAAGAAGTAAAGTTTGAGTTGCAGTCCTGTCAGGGACCAAAAATAATTCATAATTTAGTTAATAGGCTAACTTCCTCTGTAAAAAAACTTAAATTTTTTTCCTCTTCTACAGCAGACTGTACCTGAATCTGGCACAAGTGTGCTGCTGCCTGCACCAGGCTGACATAAAACATAAATGTCCCAATGCAAGAGACCAAACCAAAACAGCTCTGCTAGATCGATCAAGTGGCTATGCTGCACCTCCAGATGTCTGTATTTGAAAAGTTTATTGCAGAGGCACCAAGCAGATGAATGGCATTTGGCATTTAGTTCCCAATGTATTAAGATCTATAGTCAGATCTTTGCTGCTTGCAAGAACAAGGCCTGCAACCTCAGCGCACATCTTGCAAGACTGATGGCTCCCTCCCCTAGTGACAGAATTTCCCACTAAACAGTCAAGATTTGGTTGATATCCAGCTGGGAAATCAGATCAGCAGCACAGAAGCAGAAACTGTCTTTGTGTTGCTCAGACCTGTCGCTGAAGAGGGATCGGAACACCAGAGCAGAAGCCTTTGATTTGCATGGGAAGCAGAAGCAGAAGGCAGAGACCTCTGGGGCAGTAGCAGCCAGTGTTGTGGATTTGGATGCTGGAGAACAGGTTGGTGCCCATTGTCCTTTCCTTCCTCTCTGATTTCCCTTTTTGTTTGTCTTTTCCCCCCTTCCTTACTTGGTATTTGCCTTCTCTCCCTTGACCCTGGGCACCGTCTTTTCTGAGCAGGTTGACTCTGATCCATCAATATCATCCTGCAGGACTTGCCTCAGCTTTTCTCTCCTGCATGCTCCAACTACTGGGTAGATCAGTCAGCCTAATGCCTTTGAATTTTCAACAAATGCATTTCTTGGGAGAGAAAAGGATCAGGAGAAAAATTGTCTCCTTCTTTATCCTTCCTCACTGAACAGGATAGGAGTTGAGCTGTAAGGTTTTGGCACTCTTTGCTTCCAGTGCATTGTGTTAGGTTTTGAACACAAACCTGAATGAAATTCCACTGACGACTGCTTTAACCAGCACATCTGTGAACAATATGAGGCCAGTTAATGGTATCCAGTACAGCTTCATGAGCACTGCAGCCCCATGAACATGTTCTGATCCCTCCCCTAGAAAGGGCTTTACTTCAGGGTGTAATGTAGCCCTAAATGGAGAAAATTATGCAAAAATCCTTTAAAAATGTCAATGTTGTTTAATGGTTTTGTGTAAAGCCGATGATTATGTGATACAAGAAGACCCCTAAACCAGCATCTAAGTAAGGTCAGTTTTTGTTTACTGAATAGTCATTTGTTTACTGAAACACAAGGATTTTATAATTAAACTCAAAAAACAGCTCTTCAGATTTCTTTCTGACAAGAAAGCAATGACCTCTGGTTATTGACATATATCAACAAATACTATTTAATATTGCAAGAACATCAATGTGTTATCTTTTATTGCAAAGGCTGCTTGAATCATTCTGTAAAGCCAGTATCATGAACTAAATATACAGAGATATAAAGGATTTTTTAAAGGAAGATAAAATTTCTATTCTTTCAAATTATTACAAAAGATACAAAAACCAACATATTCTGGCCTTAAGTATCAGACTTAGGTTTTGTCTTTTGTTATCACTTACAATAGCACTGCTGCTTGAATACCTAGCCATATCAAATGTAAGTTATTTGTATATCTCTATCCTCTCAGGAAATCTTGACCTTGAAATAGAACAAATATGTAATGTGTATTGGGTTTGCGTGTTCATAGCTAACACTACCAGTACTAAAACACACAGACATTGAACGAAAACATGCAGAAGATGAGCTTGTGCAGTGCTATTTGACTCATTGTTGCAAAATGAGAAATTACAGTTTAAATGTTTTGCTGTCTTTGAATGACCCTCCATTTGTAATTGATTCAGCTCAACAGACTGCAACTCTAAAACCATCGAGATATGGAACTTATTTGTCCCATGTTTAGAGTATGCTTCAGTCACTCTACCAAAATCAAACTGCGCAGGATGGCACCTTCTCTGTTTGAGTGCTTTGATAATGTGCCACATTAACTTAGAGTCTGAGATGACTGGGTATTTGGGCTCAGATTTTTTGAAGTCCATCAGGAATAAACAATCATTTGTTGACCACCTCCATAAAAGGAAGTGGATTACACATAAAATAAAGCCCACAAATAAATCCAGAAAGTCAAAAATAAATGAAAATCCCTTTAATGACTACTTCAGGCAATTTTGGCAATTCCCTGTAAGTGACCATACTTACAGATCAATAAGAGAACAACACTTGACGTACCTACACTGATAACGAATGACATGAGGAATATGATTTTTACATGAAGACTTGAAAGTCTGTGCTCCAGTAATGACACGGCACAGACCTCTTATGGCAGGAAAGTGGGGTAAAACAGTTACAGTACATGACATGAGTCCTTCCACCCCAGTGTAAAAGGGGGTTGTAGCCTTAAAGATACCCAAAGACAACAGACATCAACAAAGAAGTAAGCAAGATTTGGAGTCAATGGATCGTATTATAATAAGTTTGACTCCTAAAAGCTATAAAAGGCTTGTAAAAAATCCTGCCTGTTGTTATCCATGATAAGAAACCCAAAAGACATCGTGAGGACTCAAGAGCTGGTCTTCTTTATCTTGCCAGTCACACACAATTGATTCTGGGGAAACATGTGCCGTTGTGCTTGGGATCATGTGGGTGGGAGAACAAGAATGAGGGAAATCTTTGGAAGAAGGGGCATGAGGGACTGCAGTCAGTTTTCTTTAAAGCAAATATCAGCCTTGCTTCCAAAAGGTCTAGAACTGTGCTTTGTTACATTAATTTTCTTCAAGAGCACTAACACATGAGTCATAAATTAGCTGTTGGACTGAAATGAGAAGCACTCATGCGACAAGCTGGTGAAGGTGCCCAGAGGGTTCTTACAGAAACTGAAGTTAGCCCTGACTTTATTTAATATCTTTAGTGTCATTAGGAAAAAAAGAAAAGAATATTAGAAACACATTAATGGCATTTGCAGATGATTCTTCCCTGGGAAATGTTCCCATCCTTCTCTGGGGACATCATGTTATACAGACACATAATGTGAAAGAACTAAAGGCATCTGAGGAGACAGAAATAAAAATGCAAGATTGATCTAGGAAGAACAGAAGGTGCAGAAGCTGGAGGGGGGAAAGCCCAGAACAAGGCTATTCAACGGGGATGATGAATTATATTGTCGTCCTTGATGATGCATGTATTAATAGTGGGAAGAAAGTATTCACTGAAACTTGCTGTCCAACAAATACTTCTTATGCTGTATGACGAATGAAATCCTGTAACTGTCTTACTGTGAACAGCAGGAGGGCCATCTAAGCTTAAAAAAAAAAAAAAAGTGTTAATTAAGAAGTACAAACTCAGGAAAGGAATCTTTATTAGTTTTGCATATTTTTTTTGAAGAATGGGTAAGAGAAGAGTGGGGAGAATGGATGTGAATTGTCACAGCAATGAACCATGCCAGTGAATGCAATTTCAAAAGCTACATTGCCACTAGATTAAAAAAAAAAAGAGAGATAAGAAGGATTTGAATAAAGATATGTGATAAAAGGGAGTAAGTTTCAGTCTTGTGTAGAGACAGAGATGAGCAGAGAGAAAGGACCAAGAGGGTAGCAGTCGGCTCCCTGGGAGGTTCCACTCTGAGAAAGGGAATTTCAAAACATTGCTATGCTCCCCAGCAGTAATTGTGCAAGGGTGCTGGTGATAACCAAAAGAACTGGGTTCAACACACCTAATCGGGGATATCAATATGCAGAGACAGGTATAGAAATTGTTTTTCCTAGGCAATACATGGAAACAAGTATTTCTAGGATAAGTCAACTCCCCACAATGTAGGTGTGTAAAATGGGGCAAACCAGGGCACCTGTAGCATAAAGATCTGACAGAGTATTCTGGCTAAAAGTGATGGAATAACAAAATGTCTGAATAAAAGCAGCAACTTGCAACAGAAAAAAAAATAGTTTTAACATTGAAAAATTTGGAGGATGGGGGAGAAATCTCAGGGAAAGCAATGAAAAACCTATTCAAGACATGACAAAGCACTGGAGAAGGAAGACTCCTCCACTGTCAGAGCTGTACTACTGAGTGTAAACCACACAACTGAACCAGACACTGGGGTGACCTTGATTGCACCATCTGACGGACAGTCTGCTGCACTGGCATCTGGTTGCCCCTGCTCCAGCAAGTGTATCATCTTCAGCAAAGCAGCAGTCTCAAAAGAGGCCAACGAAAAAAGGAGATGGTGTCTAACAGGCACAATGGGGTGCAGGCACTAGCCTTTGGGGCTAATAAGCTTATTCAGGTCCCCTCAGTTATCTTGGTCCTCTCCTCCAATTGAAAAGCAGACAACACAGTCAAGCTGTCCACCTAGTCCTGTCATTCTGTGCAATTCACACATGGATAATACAATGAAAAACAGGTACAGCATTTTCCAGCAAATTTAATGCTCATTAAAATTATACATTTGAGCAAGTGAAAATGGCAGAGGTCAAGTTTGTTTTCTCTTCCTCGTGATTCATCTATAAGTAGACAAATAAATTAAGCAGTCACAGGAGACTATCAGAGCTACCAGATGCAGTGCTTTAGAAGAGTTTCTTAGTCTGGGCTAGTGGAGAAAAGAATTGCAAAACTGGGTGATGAGAAGAAGAAATAAAAAAAAAAAAAATCAGCATTCTCAGCTAGCAGAAGGTTGCAAACAATAAAAGAGTACTTTTTAAAAATTAACATTGTCTGACACATTTTATATTGTACCACAAAGCTTTAAACAATTGTGACAATAGGCTTTGCTTTTTAAAAAATAACTTGTCCCTGACTTTTCTCTCAAGCACTCCTGGAGTAACTACTGAAGTCAATACAGTTATATTCCAGCTATGTACCTTTCACACTCAAGCCCTTTGACTCTGCTATGTACATAGATGGCGAGTAAGGAAACCTGCCCTTTTCTGAAGAGAAAAATGAAACACATGATGTGGAAAAGCAATGAGATGTGGCAAGAATGAATTTTAAAGAAATGATTACCAAAAAGAAACTAACCTTGAAAGAAACATGTGAATATAGATTATTTAAAAGCATAAAGCTTCCATGTTCCCCTCTCATACAATCACTTCAGCAGGGACTTATCATGTAGATGGATACTGGAGATAATACATTTTTTTCTGGCACTGGATTCAAACACTCAAGATTCAAACACTCAAGGAAACCTTCAATCACATTTTTTCCCAGTGCCCCACAAAAATCCTGGTTCCACAAAATATAAGCAAAAGAAATATTGTCCCCTAAGTCCCCATGGTAGCCTCCGCTTGTTAGAAGCTGTATTTCCTCAGACTTCTGGCTAAGGGTCAGCCTTACTATCCCCTGACCTTGTCACATGCCTGTCAGGATGTGTGAGTGGGAGAATAAAGCATTTATGACCCAGTTTCCAGGCTGTCTGAGGACAGCTGAGTGAGAGCAGAGGTGAATGGACACAAGCAGCAGCTACCTCACCCAGAGTCAGTCCAAAAGCTCTACACCAGATGCGACTAGATATTGGGAAAGAG